>NW_025943623.1:0-1334 GCF_000764305.2 Hyalella azteca | reverse complement strand
ATAAATAATTGTTTAATTTTTGGTATTTTTTTCAAATGATGGTTTATAGACTAAGATTTGCTGGCGAAAATTTTGAAGATAAACTTGTTTTTATGAAAAATTAAGCTTATATATTCTTTGTTGCGTGCCTTGTTATGAAGTGAGCCTTAATTAAAATAAAAAACTTTGATGAACGATATTGATAGGTTCATTGTAGATATAGACAAGACATGGATCTAGCTCAAATAATCGGTGTCGTAGCAAAAAATTCAGCATATTTAATTAAAGGTCATTGGGTATGAAAAGAAAACTGCTAAAAAGTGAGAATATCTGAATAAATCGGCGCATTGTTGACGTGATATTGGCGATAGCAGTTAAATCACGAGCGAAGGAGAGACGTCAAACGCAGTTTACTGATGACCGAGTTATTATACATTCAAGTAGGACACACTAATGACTATTTAATTTACAGATTAATGTGTTAAACTGGGAAACTTCTTTTTTAATGTACATTGTATTACTGGTGAAAAAGCTTCGACTGAATTGTCGAACTAAAATTGTTGGAACTTTTTATTATTGAAACTAGAATTGCTCCACTTTAATAAAAAACATAAAATGCCTAAAAATCGAACTAATTACAAAAAATATATATTTATTAATGGATTGAAAAATATATGAAATACGATCGAACAGCAGTCGGTCAGAAGCCGATCAATTGACATTAAAAGCACACGAAATAATTAGAAAGATTAGCAAATTAAAAAAATGCGTTCTATAAAAATTCAACGTGTTTCCTACTTAGCTGAACATTAATTGAAAAGATATATTTTAATCAGAATACCAATAGATGTGAAAACAATTGTTAAAATACGAGATTTATTAACTATTTCCCAGCGATCGACGGATAGAAACTAAAAATTGAGAAAACACTCCGGCGTTCACTTGTTGAACTGACGAATTTTTTTAACTGTTGTTAATATCCATAGATTTTCACCACTCGCACATTAATTTTCTGCAATATAACGAGTTTCATGAAGACCACTTAAAGATTCCACGTAAAAACAGTAAAAAGTTATTGGTAATTTTAAGGCAACACTTAAGGATTAAACAATGCCATGAACTTCCTTGAAACACCGACTGTTGTATCCTCTTGTTGAACTGTCAGAGCTCACGTCTCATCGTAGAATGTAATAAAATGTTAGGTATGAAACACGGATGTGGCAGAAGGATTGTAAACGGTGGTATTGTGAGAGGTAGGGCAGTTAGAGGAAGCAGTGTGACAGTGTACTGGTGGCAGAGGGAGCACTGGGCAGTGCAGTGTTTGGTAGGGCAGGGCTTGCCAAGATTAGACTAGC
>NW_025943622.1:0-460 GCF_000764305.2 Hyalella azteca | reverse complement strand
AGCCTGCCAGGAGACTGACTAAATGAAAAGGAGGATCAAAAGTGGACAAAATGTTTCAATTGTATAGTACATTAGATTTGTAATAGAATTATTTGTGTGTCTCTTGTTTGATAGATATTTTTTATTTGTCTTTTATTTAATGGATTCTTAAAAAATTTTCAGGCCTTTGTACTGAGGGGTCATGTCCCTCTTCCTCAGGTCTCAGGACACTCAACAAAATCAACATGGCTTCGTTGAAGACTTGAAGTCAAGAGATCTTCCGGTGTTCCTGCCGCACCATCCTGCCGTTCCTGGCCCTCCTAGGTAGTCCCAAAGACCTTTAAAATAAGCCCAAACTTGTTTATACTTTATGAAATATTTCATGGTAATGAAGTTATCAATGAAAAAAAACATTCCTTATTAGTTATTATATTATTAGTCTGTTTTACAGTAATCATTAAGATTAAATTGATACAAAATT
>NW_025943621.1:424285-509703 GCF_000764305.2 Hyalella azteca | reverse complement strand
GGATTTATGACTGGGTAAGTTGAAGGTGAAGTTAGGTTTGCCTCTTGAGATCGCGCTTGAGTTCGCGCTTGAGTTCGCTGAAGTGTCGATCCGGTGTACACGTAATGCAAATTCACATAAACATGATTCTACAAAGAGTATGTTACTGTGGCAACCATATCTTTCTGCTGAATTTGATACCAACACTCGTCGCATTGATGCAATTTTTCGTTTCATAATTCCTGTAACATTTGTTTTGGTGTTATTTCCTTTGGTTTACTAGGAATCTTTAAAACAATTTAATACAGTCCATTGATTGCAGGAATGAGTTGCACTATTCTTTTGCGTTCCTCACTATATTCATGAAGCGGAAGTGGCTATGGATTTGTTAATTTGCTCAGAATTGGGTACAATATTGGATTTGGGATTACTAATTGTCGATTTAAAAACCGTTCTGTCTCAATTTGAGCATTTACGGAAAAGCAACCAGTGGCGCCCACAAAATTGTCAGGTTAAAAAATAACGTCTTAAACAGCAGGACCGTGGGATTGTTATCATAGGCAAAATTCACCATGCTATGTCACGTTAAAGTCAACACTATCCGTACGTCGTATTACATTACAAACGTACGCGCACACATTCATCGACGCCATTTATTTAAGGTCATGGTTCGCGCAATTACCCCTATCCATTTTTCAAGGGCCATAATGAGGAATTTTCCCCCTCCATGGCCATCATGAGGCAGCCTGACCAGCTGCTCTCTTCTGTTATATTGCGCATGCAGCTTCGGCCCATCAGGCAATCGACTTCCAAAAGAGGCTGTTAAATAGCACCTGCGAATCGGTGGCCGATTCGCGACTGATTCATCTCTAAGCCGACTCGGTGGCCACTGGTGCGATCCGAATTGGAACTAAAATATAGACAGAGGCCTTGCTGATATCCGAAACATTTTCAATGAATGAAACTGTGAATTTACCTGGCTTTTTCTTAACTTTTAAATCCATGCTAAAGTAGCTATTTGCACAGGCCAAAAACTCATATTCACTCATTCTATTTTATATTCTCCTTGAGCATCAATCGTCCATTGTCATCAACATGGCATCTGAAATCGGAGTTCAAATGGGACATGTCTGGGATTTGACTTCCTCCTTTTCCTATACACGAGAACACATTTTCGTTTCACGGCCAGGCGTCTCTGTTGGAAAAGGAAACGCTGCTCGAAAAACTGGGGGACTCCTGGGACTGGACGGAGGAGAACGTTACGAACCTGAAGCCCATCCTCTTCCATCTGCCCATCGCCATGCTCGTCAACCTCAACGACACGCACGCCATTGACAGGATGTGGGTGCTTGAG
The DNA here is from genome assembly GCF_000764305.2 of Hyalella azteca. Taxonomy (NCBI): domain Eukaryota; kingdom Metazoa; phylum Arthropoda; class Malacostraca; order Amphipoda; family Hyalellidae; genus Hyalella; species Hyalella azteca. The sequence continues at coordinate 508,370 of NW_025943621.1, read as the reverse complement.
CGACTCGAATTGAATCTATTTTTCTCCTATTAACACCTTTTGAAACATTAACGAAACGAATTTTTTTCTTATTCACTTTTTTCCCCTCAATGAAAATAGCTTGAGCGGGCTACAAAGGGTTTATGTTTCGCTTTAATATCACTGAAAGAAGCACAATGAATGCACAAAAATAATTTTGTGGGAGGGCAAAGGAATATTTCGGTCTTTTAGACGTCTCTATCAACAATTAAAAACTGCACAGGTACGCAGAAGTAGAGTTGTGCATGAACAACACGGGCAACAAGTCAGCCTCGTGCCCGAGTCAGGCCGAGTCTAGGGGCGAGGGGACAACACCGCGCGCCCAGTACATGCTGTCGCTGCGGGCGTGGCTCATCGAGAAGACCTACGGCGACCCCAGCAACTGGGACCGCGACACCTTCGCTAAGATGACCAACCTCAGCATCCTGCCCGACGCTGTCTTCCTGCGCCTACAGCCTGACGTCCTCTTGACCCGCAAGGATGGGATCTTATCTGTGAGACAATACTGTATTGTAACTTGAGACGGAATATTCGCACATATTGAAATGGTCAGCTCTGAGGCCGTAATCATAGCATACAATCCAACATCAACTAACATTTTGAACAGGTTCTTCTTGGAATTTTACTCTCCGCCTCAATAATGTTTAATAATAATAATGTTTGAAAAAATGTTTATTAAGACATAACAATTTTGGGATTTTCATCTAACGCTTCTTTCACGTCACCCTTGCTGAAATCAATGTAAAATTTCTGAACTGGCTTGCTTTTCTTGATGGTTTACAACTGTGATGTACTTCTCTCTGAAAGATTTTTTACCACTTAAAGACGCCATGTTGTCTATAAATGGTTCCAAAATGACATATTTAGAGTGTTTCATGAATTTTTGGCTCAACTGAGCAATGAATAACAGATCTTCTTCAAATTTTTAGCAATACTCCCTGTTAATATTTGACTTGATCTGAATACTCTGTTTTTCGTTCTGAGGAAATTTCATAGAAAACAATTATGACATCGCCTAACTTTGTATGTGTAGGTAGTAATTTTTCATAAATTACTATGTTGTTTCGGTTCCTTCCTCCATTTTTTCCCTATCATAAATTTCTAAATTCCCATACAACAGGTCGAACATCAGTTGGAAAAGAAATGCTGGCGAGTCTATTCTGATTTTTATTAATCAATAGAATCACGTTCGAGATCTTACGGAGAGATATTTTTGTAGTAAGAAAGCGAGGCATAATAATAACATACCGAGACATCGAAGAAAGTGACGGGCATCACTAACAGTTGTGTTACTGAGGGGTAAATTGGACAGAAATAATATGAATTCGATTATTTTCATTCATTCACTGTACTGATAATAAAACGGCTACACGGGTTAAATAATTTAATGAGTACGATATAAAAAAAACGATTAAATTAGGTATAGAATAGAATTAAAATAAAAATAGAACGATGACTTCAGCGACCGTTGGTTGCGAATAAGGCGTTATGTTGAGATTGCAGGGAGACACCTAACACAGTACATCACCGCAGATGCTGCGTGGCAATGCACTGAAGCTGAAGTCGCTGGGGCGCTACGTCGTGGAGAAGGTCTTTGATGCCGAGAACGTGAGTCGCAGCAACGCCAGACAGCCGCTCGTCTCGCAACAGGAAATAGAGAGGGTATACATATTTATTTATTGTTGTCTTCCTTCCTCAGTTACCAGGCTTTTGAAAATGAATGAAAAATAATTACATTATATTAGGAATTAATTAATTTATGGGATATTAATTATGTTTATATTATTTATATTAATTATCATAATATTAATTATATTAGGAATCATTAATTTAGGAATTAATTAGGAATGAATGAAAATAATTACATTATATTGTTCAACCAATGGGTTTGTATTCGTGTACCTAATTTCTAACTTCGACTTTGTCATACAATCATAGGTGTCATTAGAATCATTGTGCACGGCATGTAAATTATAATATTCACAGTTTGTCTTTCGTGTTTGAAGAAACAGATAAATTAAGCTGGATTTTGACCGTGAATGGCATAAATGTGACTAACATATCGGTGGCATAAAGAGCAGATTTTGTTATAATAATACACGTGTATCATGTGTACTGAGGGAAAATTAGTAGGAACGAAAAAACAAAATGCACAATAAGTAACTTACAAAAATATCAAGTTAAATTAATGTTGAAATGTTTGATAGATCAGGATATAAAAAAGTTAAAAAAAACTCGTTTAACAATACCAAATTACGGCTGATTGTTGATTTTACGATTGTATTATCCCCCAGGGGGATCTTCTTACGCGTGTCTGCTCCTAAGAAGTCCAATGGGATTTTATGTTCCTATAGGATTTACTGTTCCTGATGGCCCCACTGGTGATCTTGCAGGATCTTTCGGCGTGTTTCTCAGTTATTGGGTTAGGATGTAATGGTAGGATTTTTCACAAGTCCCTCTATCTCTCGTGCAGACAACCGAAGTCCCATATATGCCAACGCTTGTTCGAGTGTCTCCGTTTCTGTTGTTTTTATCTTCTGTCCTTCCTTTTCACTTCGTCTCTTTGAGATGCTAACGCTGTTTCTTTCAAGCCAGCTTCAGCGGGATAGACAAATGAGACCTCTCACCCTCTGTGGGTGATGAACGACTGGACAATTTTTTGATAATTAAGACCCTCCGCCTTGCTGGCATTGCTAATTTTTTTACCTCCAATAGCTTGATATCTGAAGCGTTAGCAAATTATGCCGCTACCACTACTCGATTGTACTGTATGACTCTCAATATGTTAGTCACAATTTTTTCTCCATGAGTGACAGATCAAGGCCGTGATCAATCCGCTGCGCACTGCAGGCCTCATGCAGTTTGTATACGCCACCGACCTGCCCAATGAGGTGCTAGACGCCGACAACAGACGCATCCGCAACGAAACAGACACCATGACCAGCGCAGCACTTCAGGATGGTGTCATAGATGCCGAGGTGTGTCCTTAAGGCGTGCCTTAGGGGGCACTAGTTATTTTATTCGACCACTTCTTCCGAGTGTGATCCTTTATTTATTGCATGTATACCCACAGCATATCATTGGTCCAGCTTTAGCGTATCCTTTTTTATGTCTTTAGTGTGTGTCCACTATGAAATCTGGGAACTGGGAGCCCATCGTAGTGGCATTGATAAACATGTTGTCTAGGGAGCTCATGGGCGAGTGTGCTGAATATCAAGTATTATTAGTCCCAATATGTACCCTGTGGCAATTGATTTTGCAAGATTCTCTTTTTATAATAGAGCAAAGCCCTCTCTCATTGAAGGGGAAATATTATTACTGACATTCGTCATTCATCGTGGTCAAATATTGGAAATCTATGTTATTTATTCAAATATATTAAATGCCTAAGAACGAATATTAAAGAATAACAGAATGAATACGTCTGTACTCGTATAAGCACCGACTGTATTCTTGTTCCTGGCAGATTTACTCTCAAACGTCGCATACTCTTTAGCGTATTAACGCACTCTGGCTTGTGGCTCAGTCTCTGTAGCCCCTGAGTAATCCGAATGCCCGGCATGACTCGGCATGGTCAATCCTTGCCATACTTTCAAAACGCGATAAAGCAGTTTCCATACTTACCAGTGGCTGATTCGTTTTAGGGGTGAAGCAGACTCAGTTTATGTCCAGCAAGCCGAATGTAGCATCCAGGGCCCATTCTTGCAAAAAAGTTATGAGATCGTAAGTTCATCAGCCAATCATTGACAGCCTTCCAAGCAAAATTCACCAATCATAGACAAGAAATAGTGCGTAAGTACTTACTTTCACTTAGCGAGTCTTGAAAGTATGGTCCCAGGACCCTATGTATCACGCGAATGTTGTTAGGATGGTCATGACAACTGTGTCATCAATGATCTATTTTAATTGGTGTCATTAGAGATAAACGTACTTTTTTCTAAAGAAGTTTATCTGAGTATTCCAATTTGCGCTCTAAAATTGGCCATTATAAGCGCCATTACCAGAGCTTTAACTGGCCGAAGCAGCTTAAAGATGAAACCATATTTTACGCAGTTAGGTTAGTTAATAACATGTAAAAAGATATAAAATATATATAAGATATTAATAAATACTCATATAAAAATATGTGATTATGAGGAGATTTAACATATTGTATACACTACTGGGAGTAAATACTAATTGATTTTAAACAAAATTTAAATCTCAATTTCGCAATTTCGATCAACACTTTTTTTTATTCCGATATAGTGCTTAGCATTTGAATTTACAATTGCTCAATCTACGTAACTTAAGCAATCAGAAGTTTATTTTTTTTCCTTTAAGGTCCTTGAAGCTAACATACAGAGCCTTCTCAACTACACGCAGCCCTTCACCAGCGAACAGATCCAAATACTAGGTGACTGTTTGGATGATATGGTAGTTAAATACTGTAAATAAAGTAAGTAAATAATTTAAAATAAACAAATAAATAGAAATAAAAAATAACTAATAAATAAAGGAAGTTCGTGTGTGCGTCCTTGATCAGCCTTATTACGAGACAAAGGCCATGTACACGAGATGTTAAGTACACGAGAATATCTGCAATTCAACTAAAAGTTTATCATCTAATATCCAACGTACTTTTGACTCTGTGACCACTAGTCACTGTAACCACTAGTCACTGTAACCACTAGTCACTGTGACCACTTCATTGTGACCGCTTTATTGTGACCGCTTTATTGGGACCACTTTATTGTGACCACTTAATTATGACCGCTTTATTGTGACCACTTTATTGTGACCACTTAATTATGACCGCTTTATTGTGACCACTTTATTGGGACCACTTTATTGGGACCACTTTATTGTGACCACTTAATTATGACCACTTTATTGGGACCACTTTATTGTGACCACTTAATTATGACCGCTTTATTGTGACCACTTTATTTTGACCGCTTTATTGTGACCACTTAATTTTTACCGCTTTATTGTGACCACTTTATAGTGACCACTATGTACTGGGTACTTACCTAGAACGAATACAAATTGATCCCGATCAACCGAAAGCATATCCTGTTAATTTAGTTTTTACTACGTGCCCAAAATATCCTTATCGAGCCCCACAGGGATGAACCGCCTGGCGCTGGCGTCAGGCCTGATGCTCAACCGCACTCTTAGAAGATACTCCATCTCTGCCGAGGACCTCAGGAAGCTCGTGACGACCATCCAGAACACAGCAGGCAGCACCGCCAAAGCCAAGGTGAAGAACCGGGGCCTTTGTTGACATAATGTTAATCTAATGTTGATGTAGCGGAAATATTATGGTAAAATAAAGATATTGCAATCGTAATGTAATGATGATGTGACTCGATCATATGTAGTGGTAATGTAATTGTGATGCTATGACAACCCTCAGCTGATGCTGATCAAAGACAAAGTGTTCTTGTATACTGACTTACTATTATATTATTGATCATACTTGCTGATGATGTAACGACAATGTGTTGCATCACTCAGCTGATGCTGATCAAGAATAAAGTGTTCGAAGTTGCCTCTGGTGGAGGGACGACGCTGGACCTGAACGCCGTGCCTGACGAGCTCCTGAGCGTGGCGCCCTTGCAGTACCTCGATGGTCTGTCCATCACCAGCAGGATCTCCGCGCTGGGCAGAAATGCCTCCTACAATACGGCACAGATGGCCACCCTCATCTCAGGCGTTAGTAGTGGCTATTCTTAAGTCGGTTGATTTCCTGATTAATATTTTAAAAAGTAACTTAAATCTTTTTATTACAGTATAGGTTAAGGAAATACTACCACTTGAATCGCTGAAATTAATCTCTTTCGTGACATCGAATATATATGGTATCAGTCATATTTCTGACTCTCAAGTCTACTGCTGCATCACTGAGCCTCAACACTAAATCACTGGCCAATTTCAAAACGACAAGGTTGAGCTGAAAATCTAACTGCAGCTCATTTCAATTTGATAGCACGCTTGAAGATTTTTTATGATTGCAAGATGTGCAAGGTTTATACAGAAATCTTGATGAAAACGTCAGATACCGTTCGGGTTGAAACATTATATATTCATTGGCATTCGATAGTGTATGACACTTGTGAAAGGCACCTGTCACTCATTTATATATATATTTTTTGTAATTATCAACTTTTTAAAAGATCTTAGACAAAGGAAAACAGTGTCATTCAAATTTCAATAGGTTATACATTTTCCTTGCGACAGAAATGCGTTTATTTCATTTATAAAATGCGCATTGCAATGCGTTTATTTAATTTATAAAATGCGAATTGAAATGCGTTTATTTCATTTATAAAATCAGATTGGTTCAGACCGACTCAGTGATGTACCCAGCAACGCCAAGGAGGCCCTCCCCACCAAAATATACAAGGACCTCAGCAAGGGCGAATTGTTGGCGGGGGCGGTCGGAATGCTTCCATCATCCAAGATGGTCAGTTGTTTGTAGTAAAAATTAAGTGTTCAGATTGAGCTGGTGTTCCAATGTCATTCGTTCATGAATTGTAAGATGTTTAGTTGAGCACTAAAAAATTCACCTACATATGCTGGTATTGATCGAAAATGATATTCACAGTATTGAAAAGGAAATGTATCATGAGATTAACGGTAAAAAATATGTTCTCACACTTTCATTATGCAGGGCCATTGATTAGTGAGTTCAAATTATCTACAAATTGATTGCCATCTATGTCTCAGGGTCTTACGATATCGGACAAAACCTTCAAGACAGCGGTGAACATGAACTTGGATGCCGATGCGGCCATGTTTATACAGAAGATGGATGTCTTCAACATCCCGCCGTCCGACATCATCCAGCAGCTTGAGTACATGAAAGATGTCTTCCCTTCAATCGACGCGGTGAGTGCAACACCTCTCAGCGACCTAATCGTTTAATTTTACCACACATGGCGAGATTTAAGTTATTTCTGTGGTGAGATTCAAGTTAAAGATAACTTCAGATGGCATTTGAGCAGGATTTCATCGCGGACCCATGTGGGAAAGAGAAAACAATATGGCAGTGGTAAAATGTGCCAGCCTTATCAGACAAATCTCTGAACTACGGGCAGAATTCAAATATATCCAGAGTTCAAGAATTCAATTCTATTGTTTGACCAACGCTGTTAAGCGCTTCTGCCGATGTAACTGAAAGGTGGAGCGAGAGGGCATCTCCCTATAATGACCATCGAAGAACGATTGAACGTGTTCCAGAAAAAAAATCCCTGATAAGATTATTAAAAAATATATATCAGAATATAAATTTAATTCACACGTACTGTTTGCAATAGCCTCGAAGTACGCTTTAAATGGTAATAGAAACAACTGAACCATGATTACCGTCAAAATTTACCTTGCAATTAGTGATATTATTAGACGTTGCTGAGCCCAGATGTAATCTATCATTAATTATTGTCCATTTTAATAAAACAACAAAGTCATCACGATATTTTGACTCCATTAGTCGACTTCATTAGCTAAACAGCTGATATTATGGAACGAAATAAAAACAAAAGAGACAAGTAAAAAATTAATCCTAAATAGGCTTTGCAGCCACGCAAAATCAAGTTCAATTCGCACGCCAAATGGTGCCAAGTGACCACCGCTAGCCCTTTTCAAGAAACATCAAATATCGATAGGTAATACAGAACATTCAGTTTCTATCTACTTGACTTAGAAACTACGCTATAAACTTGAAGCATCTGACAAAAATGAAATCACATAAACTGTCCGACAACAGCTAATTGTTAGGAAACTGAAATATCAAATTACGATAGTTTGAAATATCAAATTCAGCGAAACTTTCGCATTGAAGCCGCTAGATTTCAGCAAAAAGTTTGCGATTGTCAATGCATTTAGGCAAATAAAAATATAATGAAAATAATGATTATGATTTTATATTGTAATAATATTATGCATATGTTATTGTAAAGCTCTAACAACGCTGAGTCTGCAAAATTATCAATAACACAGTCAACTTCTTGCTTCGCAGTGCTGGATTCTCCAGCTTATCTACATGAACTACTCGAAGATGGAGATGCTGGTGGAGTGGGGCGAAAACGGTCAGCTTCTCACACCCTACACCATTGAGCTCATGCCTCTCTGCGTCGCTACAGATTTGAGGTGACTATTGAGCATCGCTTTTTGGCTGTTATATCTCAACAGCTACAAAATACCCATACCGAGGCAACCACCAAAACAATGTCGATCACCTTAGTAGCGACCGACAACCTACATACTACTGATATAAAAATAAATTAAATATAATATTTGTATTTGAAACCATGTATCGCAATCTTTATGGTACAACGGACAACAGTTATTCATGAACTTGAATATAAAACATAAATCCCCTTCAGAACAGCACAAGTCGAATAAATCGGATTTGAATTTGTCTGTAGGATTGAAGAGCATTATGATCAAAGTGGATTATCAAAGTGTCTCACATAAATGAAATATGATAACATGTTGATGATTTTTATGATACCGAAAACAGACTAAAACCAAAATTAAATTGATCAATCAAAATTTTACCAAAACAATACGTTTCTCAATATTAAACGTCTAGGAGCCGTAGATCTAATTCGTTACGAAGTTTTTCAAATTTGAAGCCCAGTTATCTATCATTAAAAAAATCCATGATGTAACCTGAAACAATCATCTCAGCCGCCAGAATCGCATTGGGAAACTAGATGAGGTCAGTAAGAGAATCCTGCTGGAGCGCCTCGTCTTGGACAAGAAGATATTTTTGACCTACCGCTCCATCACCGAAATGGGCATAGAAGAGATCATATATGAAGGACTCAGGGCTAAGGTGAAGTAGAATAATAGATGTTCCCCCTCTTTCACAAGTCCAATAAGTTGTATTGTAGAATAACAACGATAATTGTAAACATTAGATCGTTACTGGAGAAAATACTGATGTGCTGAAGCACTCAAAGTGCGTTGAGCTTCGAGATTAAACCTTGTGAACAATTGAATGATCCCAGTTTGCTCTTGCCCCAGTCCCAGTTTGCTTTTAGTCGTTGCAAGGTTGTTTGCACTGATTTCTTCAATAAAAGTTAAGGCATCAGGTTCAAATACAATTGTTCTGGCTACTTAAGGCGGATTGGGCCGAAGTTGTGAAAGACACTTCACTAATTATATTCACTATATATGTAGCTAGGCGCGTTCCATTTGACGGATTGACTATCAGTTTAAGGCCCGTTTACACTACGGGACTGATTCGGAAGGATCGAGACTGGACTGAGACCAATAAGCCGCAAGGAGTGGTCAGCCGGCAACTAAGCGCGTGGCAAGGCTAATGGGCGACTGACTAAATCGGCGCAGAAGGCTAGAATTATGATGCCTTCAAGCAGGCTAAAATTTAAAACCTTCTACTCATCTCTTTCTTTAAATTTTTTTTGTTAAGTCCACACATCGGTACACATCGGTACATCGGTACAAATCACGCATCGGTACATCGGTACAAATCACACATCGGTACAAAGTCCACACATCGGTACAAATGTAAATGTAAGTTTGAGGATGTGATCTAAATTAGTTATATACGCGGGCTCTCAATAAACATTCAATCAACAAATTTCAAGTGTATCATCAAGTCTTTAGCTCAAATAAATAGGAAAGCGTGCTACAAAAACACGAGAACTTGCGTAGATGGTGTGCCTTAATCTTTGAGTTCGAAACATATCAGACGGGAAACGTACACCTAGTGCACTCTGTCTAGAAAATAGGTAACAAAATTACTTAAGATTTGTGAATTGTTAATTTAGTACAATGACATATGAACTAGAAATAAATGCGACGATAATAAAAAATCAGCCTACGGAGCAGAACAGCTACAGCTATTCAGAGGTCCATAGTCGAACATATGGTATTTGATCCTTTTAGTTGAAGCTCATCAGATATAGATGGGGAATGGAATTTTTGCACGTCATTGAGGGATTTTGTGGCTGCCGAGACCGGGATTTGGGAAGGTAGTTGGGAGGGATAGGGAAGAGGAGGGAGTGTAAGAGGCTCACAGTGAGGCAGGCTGCGCGTGCGAACGAAGTGTCAATGATTCCTGCTTTAATCTACGGAAGTTTTACAAATTTTTTGGGTAGAATTACTTATATCTACCACAGGAATTCACAAGCGCATGGCATGCCGATCAATGGAGAATAAATAGATAAGCCTACATCGAGAAAATGGTAGAAAAGTCACGCGCTTCACGAACAACAGGGTGAAAATTTTTATCCTTCCTAATAACAGTTGAGAGACAAAATTTGCAAAATTTATCTTTACGTAAGCGAAATGAAGAAAAATAGCTGAAATAGCATTCCAAATTTGAGACTTACATATTATTTAGGACGGGAGTTATAGTTTAGAGAAATAGTGAATAAACCTCATAGGACTGGACGCGGCCTGACGCCAGTACCTCAGCCTCTTATGTAGAGGCTTGGTCGAATAAAACGTGACTATATGTCGCAGGCGAGAGTTGGGCGGCACTAATTTGCCACAAAACGCCCAACTCTTTGCCCAGACAACATTCATCTGCCATAAGATGAAGAAGACTGTGCCTGGCTAGTACTGATCTCCAAATTGGCTGAAGGTCAATTTTCGAGCCAATGGTTACAGTTCATAGTATCAGGATTGGAGCAGAGAGGTGCGGGTTCGATCCCAGCTCTGTGCGCCAGTTTCTGGTCGGAAGGGGCGAAGAGGCCGGGCGGTTAAGCACAGCAGAATTGGAGCAGTAAGTTGTAAGTTCGAGACCGCAACATGCTGTGAATGTTCTGCGATGCTAAGAATGGGCGACAGGCCTACGGCCTAATAAATGCTGAAACCGCTATATTATATTATTATAAGGTTAAGGCCCGACCGGCACTGATCCCGTGTGGTTCTTCCATGTTTGTGGTCACTGCAGGGATGGCCGAGTGTATTAACGGGGGCGGACGTGAAAATGTACGGGGAACTTCTGCTATTCTTCCCCTTGGACCTTCTGAACGCTGTGACTGCAGAAGGACTTCCTATCCTCATCGAAATCTTCAACGTAAGACGGTTGGAATATGTTAATTTTAGGGAAACTGGAGCCTTTGTCTCCGTGGTTGGCTTAAACTATGAGGAAATGAAATTTGCGAGGGTGATGTGTGAATTATTTCAGGAGGAGAAGGACCTTGGGTCAATTGACGTTATTAATTTAAGTAATAATGTGACGAGTTCATGTCACTTACGATTAGCGAGGTATTGTATAATTATGTTAGAAATTAAGAGGTTAGAGGGTTCAAATAATTATTTACTGGGCTCTGATCTTCATTTGAAAAACCATATGCTGCGATTTGGGCTCCTTGTAGCGAAAGAAAACTGAAACTATTAAATGGCTGCAGTCAACCATATTTATTTAGAGGCAAGGTCCTCCTATTTGGGCGTTCATGGTTGAGAGTTTAGTATTTCTGTTAAATTCGTCAAACAATTACAAGTCCATATTTAAAACAATTCACATTTCATTAATATTGATGATTGATGAACCCAGTGCTCAACAATAAATTCTCATTATAATACCATTTCAGTCACTGGCGTCGAGCGTCTTGATGCCGTGTCTTAGCAGAGGCACACAAGAAGCCGTTGAAAATCTCATCTTTAAGTATAAAGGGTGAGTTAACTAGCACTGCCAAATTGTTGTTGTTGTTGCGGTGCCACTAGGAAAGAGTGGAAGATAACAAGAGGTGGCGCGGAGTGGCCAGAAAGAGGAAGGAGACATGGAAAAATAGTAGGAGATGAAAAGGCGCGTTAATTGCGCATGATTTGGTCGGTTGTAGGTGATTGAGGTTTGTTTAGGGTCGGAAAAGGGGTTGGGAACCCGTCAGGGCTTTGGATGCAGGAAGGTGCATGGTATGGCGTATGGGGTAAATGGGAGTTTATTGAAGAGTTGGGGATCATATGTTTTGATGGCGGACCTGGTTTTACGTGCATATTGGTGGAGGACGTGTTTATTATAGAAATGTTGTATTGATCGTGTTGTGTTTGGGAGGATATGAAGTCGGACCAATGCGTGTTCGTGATGAATTCCAGGACTTTATTTTAGATTTTCTGTTGTTTGTATATTACTGTTAGGATAGGATGTGTAGGGGTATTGGGGGATAAATGAGGGCTGACCAAACAAGGGTGAAGTATAGAGTACGTTTCATGTTTGGAGGGAGGTGGTAGATTCTGTATATTAATTTATATAGATTTGCAAAGGCTATTGCTTTCCTAACTGTTACTTGTGACCTAAAAACGTGTGTTGTAAATTGCACTGCTAAACGAGCGAATTGAAGTGTTTTTGATAAACACGAGTCTAAAAGGGAAGTGCAAAATGGTCTGTGTGTGATGGTTAAGATTGAGATGCATTGCGTTTGATTGAAATCTGATTGATGAATTTGCGTCTAATGGGTGAGATATGACTCAGCACTTCACAATACTACCATCTAATAGAAATGAGAAGGAAGAAAGTAAATGAGGGAAATTTAGAGGGAAAAAAACAATTTGGTAATCAGGGATTCCGCTAACTTATACCTATATATAAACGAGTTTGTTTAACGAAAAAACTTAGCAAAAGGTAATCAAAAATGAAACGTGGAAATTGTTTAAATTTTGTTTAAATTTAAAAAACGATTTTTTTAATTAAAAAACTAAATAAAAAAAAAAGAACTTCCTTCAATTCGAAAGTTTTCCAATGTTAAAGAAAAGAGAAAATATTCACTTTGTGTAGTGTTCTTTTACATCCATTATTAAAAAATAAACAAGCCAAAACATATTAGTCCTCCACACACTTAAAGAAGATACGATACCGATACATATATGGAATGGATTATTTCGATACATTTTCTAAGCATGTATCGATCAATGAAAGATTAATCGTTGGCAATTATCTATTCAATATATGAGCAGATGTGTTCGTTCGTTTGTTTGAAGACTCTTGTGGTGAAATGCGTACTTTCGCTTCTCTTTGGCTTCATATAAGCTACGCCTAAACTTTAATCATTTTTTTCATTCCTCTCTAACTTCGATTTGGCCACCCTCTGATTACATTTTGAATTCACTAGTTGGCTAAACACAGGCCAAAAATTAGCTTAACTCTGGCTTAAACATAACTTAATTGGTGATAATTGGAGAATAGCAGAGGCATTATAATTTATCGTCAAACACAAATCGGAGTCGGTGGAGGGTCTTTTTAAGAAGGGATGTTAATTGACCATATATGGTAACTTGCCCGCTCATGGATTAAAAAATACCCAACATATAATTTCCAAATGTCATATTACACTCACCTCGACAGAGACGACCCGCAAACATGGCGGCAAATATCGGAGATGTGTTGCCTGCTATACATCCTGTCACCCGAGACGATAAGCCGCATCCCCCGCGGGGCCCTCATGTCCTGTCGGTGCCACATCGCCGACCGTGCCCAGTACTCCTCAGATGACGATATTCGTGAGGTGTGTAATTGAGTATTATTTATGTGTTGTCGGTGCACTTGAATTCATCTTCCAACTTATTAAATTTTACTTAGGGTCTAGCGCACTAAAGCGCAGTGTTCAGCGTAACGCATACGTGGTGATGGCGACCCCGAAATGAGAGGAGCTTGTCATGGGTTCGAGCCATGGGAGGCTCAGTTCCTTTATCGGTGTCGTTGGTGGGCGGAGCTTGGTAACCGTCAGAGGGTGGTATTTGCAGCATGGTCTTGAGTTGGTGTTACGAAACAAACTCTGGGTACTCGTTACCTGGGAGGAACTTGAGGTCTTAAGGTAGTCAGATTTAATTTCATTTACATGATGAATTGAAATTATATATGGCATGTCTCACTTAGTCTTTGTCTTAAGATATTTTTGCTCCATTTTTTATTTATACACCAATTCCCCTCATGCCATCCTGGTATTAAGTAGTGGGGAGTTTCCGTCTAAATTATTTCCTTAACTAAATTACCGATCATCCTGAAACTTCGTTGACGTATGTAAATCGCTTAAATGAAAAAGTTTGCTTCGATGAATTTCTTGCAAAAAGAGAAAGAAAACGTGAAATAAATAGGAAACGGCTTAAAAAGATCGACGTTCTCCTCTTTGAATTTACGAGCTATAACATCGAGCGATATATCATTTGATTCGTAAAGAGAATATCTATCAACTCTAGAAGCCCTTTTTTAGATTTTTTTATACAACTACTTAAATTCCCGCCAAGCCCCTAGTTTTTACTATATATATAATCCAAACAATGTATACACTAGAAAAAAAGGCTTCCAGAGTCGCAAGATATTCTTTTTGCGAATCGAATGACATGTCTCTCAATATTGGAGCCTGACAACTGATGGCGGACATTTAAATTAAGTAAAAATGGCAATTTAAATCGCTCAGGAAAGCCATACATCTCAAATGGATTAAAAAGAAGTAGAGGCTAAAATATTTTGCTTGATAATAATGAACCAGGTTTTTCATCGCCTATTGAGGGAACTATCGTGCTCCGCATCACTTATTGTTATTTATCCACATCAATGCAAATAATAACCTATAAACAATTTTTGTCAAATGAATCATAGCAAAATAAATTTTATAAATGTTCATATTACACAGATTTGAAACTGCTTCCCTCAAAAACTAGAGTGCGCACAAACATTTGGTTTGCTTATACGTTCGACGCGCCTCTTCCGCAGCTGCAAAATGAGCTAAACAAACGATAAAAGCCGAATATCTCGATTGTAGACGTAGACTCTTAGAAAGTTTCTGGTCTTGGTTACTTAAAGTTTATTCTACTATAATCGACTGTGCTTTAATGTCCCTAATACTTTAATATTACGATTGTGTTTTATTCAAAGATAAATAAGGTCTCTGCTATAAAGTTGATGAGTTACCTCATATTATTAAATAATTTAAGGTTTTCGTTCGAAGAGCAGGAATGACTTGATTTGTTAATGAAGTGAACTTGAACAAAGTGTATATTTAAACCTTGGCCGCCTTTCTCGATTCTCGTTGAACCAATCTCTTTTATTACTGGAAGCTGTCTTTTTTAAACCGTCATTATGCGTAAATTAACCTTGCGTTGTCTATTTAATGAGTACATTGAACGCTGAACTGTCACTTATGACTAGGAACTCACTGATATACTTGTAGTGAAGAGGTGAGAGTATCTAGATCACTGCTTGCAACGCCTAATGCCAATAATACCCAATTTTGCGATGCGTTGATGACAGTACAACATCTAATACCAGTAATACTTAATTTTGTAATGCCTAGAAGACATTACAAATCTAATACCAATAATACCTAATTTTGTTATGCCTAGATGACATTTCAACACCTAATACCAATAATACCTAATTTTGTTATGCCTAGATAACATCTCAACACCTAATACCGCAAAATTTCGCATTGCCCGCTACAGCTTGAGTGCCCCAACACATTTAATTACGGCATCGAATTCCAACGCAAGAACGTCCTTCGAGCTCAGGCCCGGGCAGCGCTTGACATCCTCGACCTCAACAATGTACCCGGCTACAACCCCAGCGGCAGGAGGAAGAGAGGTGAAAGCAATACATTTAAAATAGTTCATGTTTTAGATTGAGGGAAAAATTGCTTACCATTAATTTGGTCTTCGAAACATTACTGGAATTTTTTTACAGCATTCTTACAATCGTTTTAGGCATAGAAGGGATTTCTTTAGAGGGCTGATAGGTACAAGACAACTCACATAAATGTGTTTAGATCTGCTATTCCCTGTAATAAATTGATAGTTGACAGCCCTCGTTATCCAATTAATTATCACTTAGTTCTTTCCTAGCAGTAAACCTGCAGTAATGATCATCAATATGATTACCATATTTGCTATATTACGATGAGCCACACGTACGATATAGTCGATATGCCACATATGGTATTTGCGTAGAAATTATCAGATTAAATATCAGTGTACATGAATTTACTATAATTTGACTGCAATAATGTAATTGTATTGTATTTGTAGGGAGTGTTTCTTTTTACCCACATACTTATTTGATTATCTCAGCCGTGAAATCCTGATTATCACCCACCTGGTATGAACGCTTATTCGATCAATTATGTGTTTTACCCGCGTTGGTTGATGTCCTAATATTCGAGGTCCTATTTAGGACCTAACATTAACTCCTAATATTCGAGCAGCTGTGAGCAACATCGCGCTGTGCAACCGCGCGTCGGTGAGCGGCGCGGACGACATCAGCAACGGTGAACTGAGCGCCGCGTCTCCTAACGAAATCATGGAATGCCTGGCAGCCCTTGGGGAGCGCTACATGAACGACTCAAAAGCCCAGGTGAACCACACAATACGAGCATTGCGTGATGACATCCCAGTTATACTACCAACATAAGTGGGAACAATAGTCCCGGAGTTATTAAGTCAATTAGTATACAAAATATAATGAAATCTGCTAGTGCTGAGGTGCCTCTAAGGGGCCACTACCTTGACGGTCGTAATAAGATTTTTTTGAGGGCTAAAATTTTGGTATTGACGGTCACCCTCCATGCGTTGAAATATAATTACCACTATTGTTCCCTTTTGACATATTTTTTCAAGCGTAATTTAATTCTTTAGAACACTAAAATTTCCATACAATTTTTCAAGAACATTCATTCAAACACTTTGCAGAAAAGATAACGTGACTCTAGATATAAACAACATATGAAAATTTTCATGTCTTATTATCCCATTATTCATCTTTAGTCAAATAGATATTAATTGTGATCAGGCAAAGGTAAATTATACTATCATATTATGAACATGGGAATAAAACCTCGTTTTGTTCCCACGCTTGGTCATCCTAAATGTCCGCCTTATATTAAAGAAGAGGTGACTAATATTTTGACTCAACGAACTTGAGTACTACCTGGTGATTATAAATATTTTAACGGACATATTTAATTATCAAAGTTTGTTTTGTTGATTCTTGATTGGGTAACTGCTTATTTGACTATTGTACTGGCGACAGGTTACTAGTGTTATTTTTATAACTACATTTTTACCTTGATAATACGAACACTTTCGCGAATTGAAGAAGAACGGGCCTCATCACGCCGCAACATTAATTATAGCTTTATTCGAGATAACGCCCAAATTTGAGACGCCCTTTATTTGAGATAACGCCCAAATAATTGAAACGCCCTTCGTTTCAGATAAAGCCCAAATTAGAGACGCACTTTATTTGAGATAACGCCCAAATTTGCGAGGCCCTTTATTTCCGATAACGCCTGAAATTGTGACGCCCTTTATTTGAGATAACGCCCGAGTCAGTTGGCCATAAATATAGTTGATCTGAAAGGACTATGAAAGGATCGCATGAGAGGTGGAGGTGGAAGTAGGAACACACAAATGGCGAGTCTTACATTCATCTAAGTTTAACACCTGCCCTCATTTTTCTCAAATTTTCCCCAGTGATCGTTAAATCAGTTCACTTCAATAATTCTTGATATTTGCAGGTCCTGGCGAACAAAGTGCGAGATTCTCTGAGCCCGCGATCTTGGTCGTCTCTAACGAACGATCTCATGCGTGACATGAACTTCATCATGAAGGGCATCCCGGCCAACGAAATTCGTGACCTCCCTGCTTTCTCTCCACCCACGCAATTCTACGACGCCGTCGTTGTCTTGGGAAATGAGAAAATGATGTTCTCCGACGACCAGGTTACGACTTTTCAGCGCGAGTGCTATAAGTGACCATAAGCGACCGAGAATTCTTTACAAGAATTGTGACAAGTAATGCGAAAAAACTGTTTTATCTATACCTGTCGTGTTTTTGGTATGGCGTTTTTTTACATTCGAGTAACAATGTACATTCGAGGTTACAAAATAACTATCAAATGAGAATCCCTCCGTATTACTACCTAATAATTTAAACTGCATTTCCTCTGTACTTGGCTACAGGAAGAAGAATTCAAGCAATATAGCTTACGAAAAAATTCAAACGCTTATATGCCAACCTCCACTAATCAGTATTTACTACGAGTGCTAACTACTATTTGTAGTGAAAACAATGATAAATGACCTGCTTTTGTTCCATCGTTATATTCAAGTGGGATGAAAGGAGACAGGATTTGTTATTAATGTGAGATAGAAATGTGATACGAACCGGGGAGAAATTGATTGTGGAAGGTGAAGCGTTTGAACGAAAAATACGATTCATAATGAAGGTGCTTGTGAGGGGGTGAAAATAATTAGGTGCGGTATGGGAGGACAGGTGGGAAATGGATTGTAAATGATCGTGGGTTCATCGTAGAGAGCAACTAAAGCTGTGTTTGTGATTGCAAATATGATACTTAATTTGGTGTGCGTGTGACGGCTTGAGGAGTTGGAGGATGAAAGGAATTGAGACCTGAATTATTGGTGAATTTAAAATGTAAAAAATTGAAAATAAAAGAACAATGAAACTATGCATCGGCAGTTTA
This sequence comes from Hyalella azteca, assembly GCF_000764305.2. Lineage (NCBI taxonomy): Eukaryota > Metazoa > Arthropoda > Malacostraca > Amphipoda > Hyalellidae > Hyalella > Hyalella azteca. The sequence goes on along the minus strand of NW_025943621.1, from coordinate 489,922 downwards.
GTCCCTGTTTCATTGCAAGTTATTTCTACATACACACAAAGTCAATGAAATTGCATTTCCTTGCCTACCGTTCTGAAGCCCAACATTTCAATTTGTATTTCTTACTTCCCCAAGACCTCTGCTAGTCTTACTGAAAACATATTAAAACCTAAATTATGGACCCTTCGTATTTTTCGTCTCATGCCGATACCTTAATTTCATCATCTCTGTTCCGACGTGCATTTATATGTGAGCCTCCACTTTATTTTCTTTCATTTCTCGTGATTAAGGATTAAAAAACAAAATAATCGTCATCAAGAATAATAATTTGGATATTTTTCAGTTTCATATTTGAGTATTACACTAACGTATTATTAATTATCTTTTCCCAGCTGCGGGCGTACGCTGATAAGGTGCTCACGACATGGCGGGCGCTGGCCGACATGTCGGACAAGCAGCTCGCCATGTACAACCGCCTCCTGTGCGCCGCCAACGCCTCCCTCATCAACACCCTTAGTCCAGAGCGCGTCGGGTGAGTCAGGCTTAGGATTTCTTCCTTTTCTCCAAACAAATTATTTCAGTTATAATGAACCCAAATTTTAATAGACTTTAATTCATATTAATTTTTATGAATTCATATCTCTACATGAATATGACAGTCTTAAATCTCATAAATGAATTTGATGTTATTTATCACCACTTGAACACGCTTGCCTTTGTATTAATTTGAATCTTTTCTTCCTCCCAGGAACGCGTTGGTTTCGCTCGGGATCACCCTTGAAGGCTGTAGTAGAGATGATGTGTTGGCACCTCTTGCTTCGAAAGCGAGCACATATTACCCCAGCGTCTTGTCAAGAGCCCAGGTAATGAATCCTTTCCAGTTTTATTCGTTGTCAGAAGCTATCTCGCAAATGAGTTGAAAAAATGCGGGTTCTTGACTGGGGTTTAGTTAGCCTGAACCGAGCCTTGGAAACTCAAACAGAATCCTGAGTTTGAAAGTTAGCAGGATTCAACCACTCAATTTCTGATTGCCTTTGGTTTCGTGAGCTCATATTTTTCATCGCTATCGGGGGTTCGAAATGACGGGCGATTTAAGTAGCTCATGAGTCGTCGGTCAGTAACGATAAGGCCAGTCAGTCACATTTTCATCCTTTGTTTCGAATAAATTCGTCTCAACAAAACAAATAGGAAGTCAGCATCACAGATATCATTGCGGTCAGCTCTCGCTGCTCTAGAATGCAACAGAAGAGAAAAAAACATGTGAAATGACCGTGACAATGAGTAAAATGAGAGTTCTAAAAATGCATTCAAGTTAACAATGAAATATCAGCTTTTTTCTATATTATAACTGCTGATCCACTTTACTTATTGCCTTATGACCTTATGAAGAGTTTAGGACTTCTCATTACATTGTCAAGCTGATACTCTGCCTTCGTCGTCTTCTATCTCCAAGTCGTCGATAGGCAGGCCACCTCGCCCACGGGACGTGTTCCGTTTATTTGCCCTACTGTGGGACAGCTGCTACAAGATGCTGTTGCTTTTCACTCGCTGAGGCTAGTTTCCCGTAAATGGACTATCCAGGATCTTCTTCAGATACTTATTCAATTGTCTCTTGAAAGTCGCAAGAGTAAATTCCTCTCAGCACCTTTAGTAAGGCGTTAAACAGCCTTAATTGGTCCTACCACGGACAGTGATCCCTCACGAATAGTCTGTACTCTGGCCTCGGCTCGATTATTAAATGGGTGAATCCTGCACAGCCTGCCCCTCCTTTCGTTGTAATGTGTCACTATTCTGGAGGTCTCACATTCAAAGTTGGGAGCCAGTCCGTTTATCATCTTCCAAGTGCACAGTATGATATACCTCTTTCTTCCCCCTCTCCAGTGAGTACAGTCCCAGTTGTTTCAGCCTGTTCCAGTAGTTCAGGTCCAGCTCCCTCATGCCGCTGATCCTGTGCGTGAAGGTCCGCTGCACTGCCTCCAGTTTCCGCACCGCACCGGCCTTGAGCGGCGCCCAAAGCTGACAGCAGTATTCAAGATTGGGGAGCACGAGGTCTCTGAAGAGTGTAATCATTGGCGCTGCTTCTCTTGCTCGAAAATTAATGGCCGTAAGATACACCCCATCCTTTGTCTCCCTCGCGCAACTATTTCCTCGATGTGGTCATCGAATGTGGCTACAGTACACATCAACACTCTGAGATCTAGAACAATTTGCAGCTGTGATCTTCATCAAAATCCGCTGTGATCATCATCAGCACTCTTGTATCGTCCGCAAATGACGATGTATATGCGTGGGTAAGTTCAAGGCCGATATTGACGATGTGGATGAGGCATAGGATCGGTCCAAGCACCGAGCCTTATGGCACTCCGCTTTCCACCCTCTCTTCTCTCGATTTCGAGTTTCCAATTGCGACAGCTTGTACTCTATTTTTAAGGAAGTTGTGGATCCACCCTAACAAGCTTCCTCCTACCCCAAGAGTCTCAGTTTTCTGAAGAGCACCCATGATCAACTTTGTTAAAGGCTTTAGCAAAGTCCAGGTATACTACATCCACGCCAGCTCCCTCCTCTAGTGGGGCCATATGCGGTTATGGTGTTCCAGTAACTGTGATAAACAGGAACGATTTCGCCGGAAACGATGTTGTCCATTATTATACAGTTCAGCCTGAGGTCAAGGTTATCGGTCTGTAATTTTGATGTCTGTCCCTCGAACCTTCGTTGTGGATTGACGTTATCAGTCCCACTTTTATAGGCCCTTAGGAATAATTCCCTCCGTCATCGAGGCTTTCCAGAGCATTGTGAGCGGAGCCTTCAGAGTTCCAACACTTCTTCAACAACACTGCCAGAATTCCATCCGGTCCTGGTGCTGAGACCATCGCCAGTTCTTTGATAATTATTTCCATATCCTATGGTCCAAACTCAATGTTCTCCAACCCCCTTCCACCTGGGAGCTCCTGGAGAACTTCGATTTCATTCTCCTCCCCTTAGTAGCGGGGGTTACTGAAGACTGATTCAAACTGCCATCCCACTAATTTGCACATGCCCTGATAATCTCCGACAAGGACATCGTTATCCTACGCACGTTGGAATGACGTCGCGTAACTTCTACATCCGGGTTTCTGAACACCGTGGCAGGAGCTATCGTTCTAACTTGCCTCTCGCCAAGCCTCCTCATTCTTCCGTGCGCCTCCATGCTGAACAGTGCGACGTGGCTGTATCTGAGAGTGATTTCAGGATACTCGGTTCCACTTCTGGCTGCTCGGATTTGAGAATTTTGGAGTCTCTACATATCTTCAAACGAAAACCATGTCTCAGTAATGCGTTTAGCTCATATAATCTGGAAATAGTAAATCGCTAGGATTTTATATTCTTGTCGTACCCCTAGGACTAAGTTGTTCATAACTAGTCCTGTTTATTTCGATATAATGTTAGGTCTTGTTTAGGTTTTATGTCTGTCTTTGAATTTTGGCTCTTAAAGTGGTTTTATTCATTTTTAGTTTAGTCGAACTGATGATGGAGCTGGACTCCGAAACGTTTTCAATATCGATATGGTGAATTTTCTTGGCCTTTTCTTTGCTTTTAAATTCCTTGTGAACTTGCGATATAAGCAGACTAATGATATAAGTACTTATCGTTATCCTTCAGCTGGCCGACTGGCGTCTTTATTTTAGCCTTGGACTTGGCGTATTTTAAAAAATACTTCAGGTTTTCTCTGATGACCTCAACTACTCGTTCATCGGCAGCTTGTTCTTCCATCCAGTGCGATTCCTACAACCTGAGTTCTGTTTCCTTGTGCAAATCTACTAGTCTCTGTCTCCTCTGATCACTAGTGGATTCAGCTATTTGTTTATTCAATCGTGTGCGTCTTCTCATGAAGATTCGTCGGTCTCCCGGAATGCTGCGGTCGTTGGGGCCTGTTTCTCCCGGGTTATGACGCACACATACCTGTGCCAGTTTCTCACATAGTTTTGTGCAAATTTTCTCTGCCTTCATCTCGTGAAACTCTTCTCTCCAATAAGTTTCTTCAAGTTCATTCCAAATTGCCTACTAATCCTTTCTTTGATGGTGGAAGTTGTGTCCTGCCAGTCCTTTTTGGTGTATAGCCTGGGCTGGGTATCAGTTCCAATTGTCGTATACACCATCACAACGTGGTGGTCTGACAGTGAGGGTTCTTCAACCAAAACGTCAACCACCATTCTTTCATTATTACTAAAAAAGAGATCGAGGATATTGTGTTTCCTTATCGGCAACCGTACATGCTGACTAAGTAAATGTTCGACATCAATCTTCACTAGTTTGGCTTCTTGACTTCTGTCGCGGTCACAAACCGCCAAGCCGCCCACACTTGTCCAACGGATATGTGGGAGATTGACGCCTCCCCTCTTTATAAGGCTAGGGAGTTGACTTCGTGTAACTAACATATGAAATGCATGGTGAGTGTGGTATAGGATGCATAAAAAGACAGGTCCAGGTTTCGAATGTCAAAAAGTAAGTAGTACGACGTTTGTGATGAAGAAGCAAAGCCCAGTCCAGCCACCCTGGTTTCTATTTCTTTCGGGGTTTCGCTGAAGAAGAGAAACAACCGACTCAAATTCAGGCCCGCGGCAATAAATTTCGCGCGAGCGACGCAAGTCCTACAAGCACCACGTCCAGGAAGGAACTTTCCTGACACAAATAAAACTCACCAAACATATCAATGAAGAATATATATAAATATCTGTGAAATCATAAATTTATCTAATTCATTCGAGAAATTGATGCAAATCAATGTATTGAAAGAACTTTGAAGCTGGCGATTGCAAATTTGAGACTGACGGCAATAAAAAATACTCTCGTGGTCTCGACTAGGCGAATTGTCGACAATACTTGCTCCCTGCTTTAGCTTGCTGTTGAAATCAATATAGAATTTTTATCAGTTTCTTCAGTCAATATAGAATCTGTTTATCTGTTTCTCTTGTCAATATAGAATCCGTTCATCTGCTTCTTTAGTCAATATAGACTATAGAGTCAGGTTTATCCGTTTCTTTATGGCGGCTTGAATCAGTCAAATAGGAGCACTCCGTTATTATTTGATGAAATGTTTTTGTCTATGTGCTCAAAGTATAATTTTTCCCCCTTTTTCTTGTAACAAGCCTTGAAAGTTCTGATTTAACCAGACGTCACGATAATCTCTTCGTGTAATAATAATGATAATGTAATGTTTCATATGTATCAGTACACCAATTAGACTGCAGTAAACGAGTGGATTGCTACGATGAAGATGCGCTATACTTACAACTTCGTTACAGGTGCGAGAATTGGGGGTAGTGTTCGCCGGGTTGGACTCGAGTAAAATAAGGAGGCTCGATCCAACCTCCTTCGCTGGCCTTTCACGCATTGCCCTGCGCGCAATGTCCAACGACTCCATCTTGGTACGCATGGGGGGCTGGGCACGTGGTACAACTTGTAACTCGCTGTATAGGATGCGTATAAAGACAGGTCCAGGTTTCGTATGTCAAAGAGTACGTAGTACGACGTTCGTGATGAAGAAGCAAAGCAGAGCACTGGTGGAAAGTTACTGAACTTAACCGCGAACGTGAAGTATTTGGTCTTCTTCGTCGACTTCTTGCGAGAAAATAATTCTTTCCATTTTCTCCGATGCCGCAATAGATTCAAAATAATTTTCAGCGGCTTACATTGGCTTTAACTGGAACAGCCATCGACTGCTCAAAATATCGTCGGTTCCCATCTTTGAGTTTAAAATTATAAGTTGACATGGTGTAATAAAATTATGATCAGAAGTACATACAGATGTACCCAACAACGGTATTGTGGATACTCTGTAACGTTTAGCAAATATTAGTCAGACAATTGAATCTGACACTTGTTACATCTACGTTTAAATCAAAGCGCATCGTTGCAACTTGGAACTGGTTTCTATGAACAATACTGTGACAATATAAATCGTACTACCCTGTGATATTTGGGTAATACCACGGTCATGAAATAGAAGCAAATTAGAGCACTTGTGCTCTGTTCACAAGTGTAAAGATGTACAGTTACTGTTCATGCTACGTAATGACTCTCCATTCAATTAATCCATTTAATTTATTTTGTTTCTCCTGAAGGCGATGAGTTCTTCGCAGCTAGACAATCTTCCAATGGGGGCATCGATGGCTGTTTACGAACGCTTTGGACGTGACTTTGATTGGGGGCGCATTCCAGCTGCTAATACGACCATCAACAATAACACAGAGATCAACAGTAATTTGACTTTTAATGAAAATTCAAACGTCAACTACAAGTTGACTAATAACATTACAAACGTCAACAGCAATTTGACCGTCCATGGAAATACAAACGTCAACTTCAATTTCACCGTCAATGGGAATACAACTGCTACGGGCGCAGAGGCCTATACAGACGAGGTAACAATTTCACAAGTCATCCGCACTTTTTTCGCTTGTTAAGACCCAAACCCCCGTCTGAATTCGGGAGGGGGTCAGCTTCTGAATTAGGGAGTCGTAAGCTTGATTAGAACGTAAATTGTCGGCTATATATCCGAATTTCGTTTCCTTTAGCCCAGTGGTTCCCAAAATGGGCGATATCGCCCCCCCAGTGGCGGTGGAAAGATTTTGGGGGCTGTATGAATAAGAGGGCGGTATATCATGGGGGCTATAGGAAGAGGCGGTAGTCCGAAGTCAATGTCAGAAGTTCGAACGTTTGTTTGACGATTTGAACACAACACGTGCAGCACATGACTCCCAACGGTGGTTTTTTTCACCAAGATCTGTTATTTAACCTCTCCTGGGTTTACGTCTTGGACAAATTAACGGCCGAACTCGTGGCCAGTCTCACGGTCAATTTATAAATTCAACGATCAGGGAATATCTCTCAAACTAATGAACTTAACTCGATGAAACATGGTACATGTATTCATTGTGACCTAACGATAATGTTTTGCTCGTGAAAGTTGTTTGAATTTTGCCATCGTTTGTTTTTGCCATAGTTATATAGCAATACGGGCCGAAATTCACAGCGATCAAGTAATTTTTTCCAAACTACTGAACCGATTCGAACGAATTTTTGAATTTACAGTCTTAACTACCGAACGGTAATGTTTAGCTCGTGAAAATTTTTTCGATTGTGCCGTCTTTCGCGATTTTTTTTTTTCATTTCACCTTCGTTCGTGATTTAAACAGCAATACGTGCTTAACTTCGCAGTAATCTAGAAATTTAGTCCAAACTACTGAACATATTTAAACGAAACTTAGTATTTAAATACCTAACCTCAGCAACGGTGATGTTTACAATTTTTTCGTTTTGCCTTCGTTTGCGAGTTATACGGCTATATACGTATAAGGCTCTTGGTTAAACCGGCCGGTAGAAAAGCCGATCGTTCCTCCTACAATATATCTGTATAACTCGCGAACGAAAGCAAAAAAGGAAAATTGTCACGAACTAAACATCACCGTTGAGAGGTTAGGTATTTATATACAAAGTTTCGTTGACATCTGTTCTGTAGTTTAGAAGAAATTTCTTGATCGCCGCGAATTTAAGTGACAAATTACTCGGCGATACGGGCCGAATATAAGGAAGTATGAAATCAAGAATGACGGTGAAATGAAGAAAAAACTCGCAAACGAAGGTAAAATCGGAAAAAAATTATAATCTTAAAAATTACCGTTTGGTAGTTAGGTATGTATATTCAAAATTTCGCTCAAATTTGTTCAATGTTTTGAAATAATTTCTTTGATCACTGCGAATTTCGGCCTGTTGCGCGATATATGCGTAACTCACGAATGAAGGTGAAATTAAAAAAATACGGGCTAAACATCACCGTTAGGTTCTAATGAATGCGTGTTCAAAGTTTTATAGATCTGCGTTCATTAGTTTGGGAGATATTATTTAAAAAATTGAATTTGGAGATTGGTTGTGAGACCGGCCACTAGTCCGGCCGTAAATTCGCCCGCGACGTCCTAGGTTTCTAGTGCTGAAACAGTTAAAACAGATGGAAAACATATTGGTTCACTAAATGGGGTTCTATTTGCAAAATACACATTTGTGTTTAACCTTTATCTTTTAAAATTGCAGTTTACTAAATTCCAAGAAGATGCTTATGTCTGTGGGGGGCGCTAGAAATTCACTAAGGAGCCATAAAAGGGGTGCCAGCCCGAAAAAGTTTGGGAACCACTGTTTTAGCCAAACTAAACTAGCGTCTTATTAAAATCAGATCTATTGCCTGGGCAAGTGTGGGGCGCACACTTCATTCGTTCATTCACAGCAATTTCACCAATTGTATCCATATATCCTTATGAATGAACCACGTTGTATTTAAAATAATCAGTCAAGTTAATTACCTTATCATGTCTTGGAAATTTCGTAACAATAAATTCATATCGATCAAATTGTACTACAAGGACGTAAAAATTCTGCATTTAACTATGACAGAATGAATTTAACCATATGTATGTATGTATCCACATGTTATATTCATGCCTTAATACATGCATTAAAGTAACATGTGAAAACAAGTCGTGAATCCATGCCGGTATGCACCTGCCAGTGCTAAGATGGCCACGTAGACATTGCGCCGATGCCGCTACTGTCGGTACGTAGCCAGGCTGAGGCATCGATGCAACGCCTACGAGTGACCCTAATAACTGCGCCCAAGTGGTCTTTACGGCACTGATATTTCGCTGCTGCGGCATCCACGCGACAGTTGATTGGCATGCTGCCGTAGGTATCGCTGGCGCTATTTTTTACTGGCCACTCATATTGAGCTCGTTAAAGAGAACATTTTTTACGCATAGGCCTCTTCTACGGGTTCATTAAATTTGCTTCCAATTCCGAAATGTTATCTTGGCACTATGAGTATTCGGTCCCATTTCTAAAGAATTATTTCCATGAGATGGGCTCTGATATGTTCATTCATACCCAGTTTTGGGAATGCACTAGTTCGATGTACTGAAACTACTCGTAGTAATAATATTTATTAAAGTAGAACTTTAGAGGCGGTGCCAGTGTTTTACCCTTAATAATAATGACCGATTCTTATTTTAAGTCACGAATTTTCCCACGAATTTTTAGTGACATTACGATTCTAATCAATAAACCCAGCATATCGGAGAATTTTTATTGTTATTTCGTACAAGCATGTACTATAGTTCGTGGTACGCTACCAAACTAAGGCAGTATCCAACTGTAACTGTTGTCTACAATTACATATGATATTATAGTAAATATAAATGAATGGATAATAAATATATATAACTTACCAGGCAGATGAGTGTAATTTAAAATTTTCTCAATTTATTTGAAATTCAGCTGCATGGTATTGAAATGACAGCTTGCATCATTTAAAATTCAGTCTTCAAAATTATATAGTATTTACAATAGGTCCCTTCAATATTCCTTGTTCGCAGGCCTGTCATCCGCTGCTAGACTCCTGATGCTGTTGTTTGACGTCTTTGCTTGGTAAGACTCATCTCGTCATGAACTGTCACCAGCGGCAACATCTATGTTATAACACAACTGTCACCAGCGGGGACATCTTTGTTATAACATAACTGTCACCAGCGGCGACATCTTTGTTATAACACAACTGTCACCAGCGTGGACATCTTTGTTACAACACAACTGCAACCAGCGGCGACATCTTTGTTACAACACAACTGTCGCAAGCGGCGACATCTTTGTTATAACACAACTGTCACAAGCGGCGACATCTTTGTTATAACACAACTGTCACCAGCGGTGACATCTTTGTTACAACACAACTGTCACCAGCGGGGACATCCTTGTTACAACACAACTGCAACCAGCGGCGACATCTTTGGTATAACACAACTGTCACAAGCGGCGACATCTTTGTTATAACACAACTGTCACCAGCGGCGACATCTTTGTTATAACACAACTGTCACCAGCGGCGACATCTTTGGTATAACACAACTGTCACCAACGGCAACATCTTTGCTATGCATATACTATTAATAATAGCTCATATTCAACAATAATTTTGTATCTAACAAAAAATTAAATTAAATGCATAAATCGCATTAAATTTTGCTGTGCTGAAAAGAATAATTTTCAGCAAGAATCGTTGATGCTAAAGAGATCACAAAAATTAAATATTTTTCAGAAATATCAACGCCGTTCATCGTGAAATTACAAATGGATCTTAATTAATTAAGCCTCGAAGGACGAATATGAAGCCTGTCCCATGCAGTTTGAATTTTTTAAATGCATGCTTTACAATAGGAAAATAAAAATGCTTGATAAATTGAATTTCTCGGGCCTGTGAGTTATTGGCTATACATGGAAAAAAATTCTTAGTGCCATCATGATATTGGAAATTTGTTATGTAATATCCTATTTTAAAACTTTAATAATACTAATTGATTAAATAACGAAAAATATATTGAATATAACATATCATATTGGAGAACTGTCTATATATTCAAACTTCTCACCGAAAATACTTGATTTACTTATGCGACCTACGTCGTGGATGTGTACTTGTGTCGTCAAAGATATACATTCAGCGATATTTGAGGTATGGTTCTAGTTCTCTAGCTCCTGGTCGGCAAAGTTTATGTTTTATCAACGGTCCGGGATGAAAAAAAAGAGAGAGTATAATGTGCTACTTTGCCGATAAAATGTGGCTAGTGAAACACACGTCGGACCGTACGAACTATGAGCTTTGATGATCCTGATACTCTATTTTATATTCTATGACTAATCCACTTTACTGCGTTCCGAACCCTGTAATTGTACGCGTATATCATGAGATAGGTGTTTATAAACATCATGTAGAGTTCTTTGGTTAGCATAATCATGAGCTTTCCCTCATCAGACTATAATAGCATGAGTCCACATTGTTCGGTTAATCAATCCACTAACTGAAAAAATCTTTATTCGAAATTTACCCAAATGCAAATTCAGCTTCATCGCATTAATGTGCTTTGACGACTTACTAATAATCTCACCTGAATCAGAGACTAAATAGTAAAAATTTCGGCTTCATTATAATTATGGACTCGTTTCAACTCAAATTCATCTTTCCGGATAGACAAGAACTCATTTTAAACTTGTTTTTAACCTCGTGTTAAGACCATGATACATTTAGTGATAATGGTACACTTAATTCACACTAATTAACCTAGTTTTGATATTATTATGATTTTTGACGGTACTGTCTTTGAATAGAAGTGTTGAGTGGTTTAAGATTTATGTGTGTCAGCTATGTCGACCGCTTTTTATATTGGCGTAAAAATGAAAGGAATGTAGATAATTAGCATTGACCATTAGCGACCATTGAATTCCCCATTTTAGCGATTAAATGTGCGGGATTTTTAGAAATGTCATCATTTATCTGGATTTATAACTTAGTTACTTATGCAAACTCTCGTAGAAATTTATCCTGAGTGGTCAATCTATTTTGAATTGGTAAAAAAAAAATTCCGAAAATTATAACCGACATAGCGTGTTATCATGTATTGCAACTCGCATGGTATCAGCCTTAATTTCTTGTAATATTTAACACTTTATAATAACCAAAGCAGTCGTGATAGAATGAATTACAAACTGGTGACGTTGCTTCAGGTAGAAGTGTTTTTGGAGACTAGATGTGACTTTGATATTATATAGTTATGATTGCGACTAACTCTTAACAGTTTTCGGAGCGGTCATTGTGGCATTCTTGACTGATTTTTAATAATATGTACCCATTATTAATTCTCTCCATTCACGATTGAATTCAAGATTTCACTAAATTCTAAATAAAAATCTCAATTGAATCACCTTGGTATTTCTAAAAAATTTATTTGGAGTAATCGAGTGGTCAATCATTGATTGCTCGATGACATCTGGCTCGATGGTCGCTATCATATCAAATTTCATTTCAGTCTCTGAAATAATCCTCTGCGTTATTGATGTGTAACATGAATTCGTGGAATTTTTCTGCTCTTTCTGGTTATAATCTCTTTCAAACTTTATTCATGTGCATCAAAAATTACATTTGGTATGTTGGCCTTGATAGTTTATCATCACATTAGTCATTACAAGCATCCGATTTATTATCATTTTATGGGTTGATCGTTGAATTTACAAATATCTCTTGTATTTAAAGTTTTCTTTTTTTTGTTCATGCTTGTTATTCACAAAATCAGGAGCATTCTCTACGCCAAAGCTTGCAGTGCGGCTTACTCAGAAAAGCTCTCAATTATCCCCTCTTAAACCCCTAAAAAAGCGCTACCTGATTCTTCTAGCTAAAATATTTTTGAGCTGATGGATCTATAGGTGCAGTTGGCCTCCTTTACTAGCAACTCCGCTCATAACAAAGAACTTATGATAGAAAAAAAGAGGATTATTACGACTGAAAAATCTGTATAAGTCTGTTAAATTGCTGATACCTGTCCTTGTATTTGCTTCAGTTCGTTGAAATAGTCTATAATTTCTAACTTCAAATTCATAATCTTGCGAGCACTTGTGTCTTTTCGGTGAAATAAAATTGTTTGTAAAATTATTCAGCGATGTTTTTTACCGTCAAGGAGTATCCTTACTGTAGATATACTTCCCATTATCCGGACATTAATTATTCACAAGACTTCTCTTTAACTTCACTTCTTGTTGTTTGTTTTTCTGGCTGCTACAAATCTTATAATCGATATTTAACACACTTCTACCTGTCCAATCAATCTGAAATTTTGCACACTTGCGTAAAGTTGGAGACAATGCATGAATCAATTGACTGAATAAATAATTTTGAAAATTTAAATTTCCTTCATATATAAAAAATTAATAAATTAATTTTTGTAATTTATGTAAATAAAATTATAAATTCATTGTAGATATGTAACATCGGAGACACTATTTTTTAGAAGTGTTGTCTTAAAAAAATAATTTTCAAACTTATATTATTTCAACTAAATTGAAAAAAAAAGAAAAAAACTTTACTTGCCTGGACCTAACCCCAGTAGAAAGGTCTCTAGCAACGTCAAGAAGGGTTTTGTACACACCTAACCCTAACTCTAACCCTAACCTAACGCGGTTGGCGTTTTTTTATGTCCGGTACGAGAAAAAAGAAAAGAGTTCATTTATTTTTGTGTCCGGTTTTTAGGTACAAACATGTTAGAGTATATAGCCGGACGAAATTTTGCCCGGGTTCCTAACCCATGTCCGGTAATGTTACCAAATGCATTTTTTTGCTTATTTTTGGCCCACGGACGTAATTAGCAAAATTGTTAAAAAGAGTAAAAAGAACTTAACCTGGCTGGACCTAACCTTAGTTGAAAGGTGTCAAGCAACGTAAATAAGGGTTTTATACACACCTAACCCTAACTCTAACCCTAACCTAACGATGTTGGCCTTTTTTAGAATGTCCGGTAGTGTAGTTCATTTATTTTCGTGTCCGGTTTTTGAGTACAAACTAATTGCAGAGTTAATAACCGGACTCGATTTTGTCCGGTTTTCTAACCCCTGTCCGGTAATGTTACCAATTTTGTCCGGTAATTGTTATTTTGTCCAGTAATATATATATAAGTAATTGTTATTTTGTCCGGTAATATATATAAGAATTTCGAACAATTACCAGACAAAATTGGTAACATTACTGGACAGGGGGTACAAAACCGGACAAAATCGCACAATTCCTATCTCGGAATGTACCAATGTCGCAGAATCTACCTATGATTAGTATTTGCGAATAGTGCGACACAAAAAAATATGAACGCTATTATGCGACATGCTATTTAACGAAAATCTCGTTTGGTTAAGGTTAGAAGTGTGAAAATGGTTTTTAGACACTTTTTTACAATTTTACTAAGGTTAGGTCCAGCCAGGAAAGGTTCATTTACCTTAAATAACTAATTGAAAAACGTCAACTAATAATTGTCGCAGTATTACCAGTGTATATATAGCCGAAGCTTTTCATTTAAGCGAGTTTGATTGAAGACCAGAACATGTTTTTATTAATAATCTTCTTATTCAACTTTTTATAGTTCGACTCGGTGAAAAATCGAAAATGAAGATTTATTAATAAAAACATGCTCCAGTCTTCAACGAAACTTGCATATTTATAAATATATGTTTTTAAAGCAAGGATACAGGAAAGACGATTGGATAAATGGGCTCAGTAAATTAGAAATCACCTCTCCTTAATTAGTTTGATCACAATTTGATGCCATTGCCCATCTTAAGTCCAGCTTCGATACAGACTTTGATGCTCATTCTCAACACAGAAAACGGTCCATACATTCATATTAAAGTCAGTACAGCCCAAATTGTATCCAATAATTGAATGTCGTCATGAGCATGACATCGTTCACTAACACACGCCTCCTGCGCGGCGGCATCAGGCGAACTCTACTTGTGATTCTTGTGACTCTCGTGGTGACCATCATGTTCGCGATTTTGATGGACATGTGAGTAAGTTCTCAGCGATACTGTCTATTTGAACACTTTTAGCATAGATTGTTTTGAGAAAATTTCTGGAAAATCCATGTAAATAAACTAGCATACTTAGGTGTACTGAAATTCTAAGCTCTCATTGCATCTAGTAAAATTTGAAATAGAGGTTTCACCCTATCGATTCATTCCTTGATTATGAAGCTACCTGTTCCACCCAAATATCCAGTAGTAAAAATAGCTCGCTTTTATACAAAAACCAATCGGATGTGTTACTTAATTGTCATTTTCATCACGGCATTTTGTTCAATAAGCATTTAGGTGCAAGCTTGACTCCCATTAAACATAATTCGCTCATAACGCACATGAATTTACGAGTTGCAGCGATACCCAAATTAAGCCAACATTTTCTTACAGATGATTGCCTCACTTTTCAGATTTCTGCTGAAACCCGTGCCAAAACATCTATTTTTAGGTTAGTTGTTCCTGTTAACTATCGACTAAAGACTAAAATATCAAATTATGGCATACAATAAATCCCTACACACATACAATGCAGATAGAAGCAACTTTGTTGAGCGTGCATGTTAGCATGAAGTTTGGTGAGATTTGACTCAACAAAAAAAATTGGTTCAATTCGCTTAATTTGAGTTCAAAATATTACCTATTTCACTATGAAATAGATTTGAATAAAACTCAATATTATTTTTGTCTCTGACCACCCAGATCGTCTGGGCTACCGGACGTCCGGCCATCGCGTTGAAGCGAAAGCCCGTGTCGCAGAGGAGAATAAAAATTCCCAAAATTATTCTACCCCAAAACCAATTCTTGACTGGCACAAATTTTTCGAGTACTTAGAAGAGGCGGCCGGTTGTAGTAATATTGTGAGTAGAAGCTAACTTTTCCATGCTAACAATATATTTACTTTTATTTGGTCCACAAATAGTTTCAACTTTAATGTAAACTACAATCGACGCTATTCACGGATTGCACTCTGAAATAAGATTAATGACATCAATTTTGAGATTGCACAAATTTTTAACCAAAGAAGAAGAAAATCTTTTAAAAAATAAACTAAGCGTCATTCACACTTGCAGGAGATGTTCGGAGCCCAACCAAATGAAGGAACCACGTTTCTGGACGGCGTTAAAGCAGTTTGTTTGGACGACAAAGTCTCTCCCACACCCGGCTCCTGCATCGTACTTTCCTTCGGCATGGGCAACGAGTGGAGCTTTGAGGAGGCCATGGCGGAATACGGCTGCAAGGTGAGGGTAGTTTATAAGAGGCTTACCTGTGCGTTCCTGCAAAATTACGCTTGCCTGATGGACTCGAACACAAAAAGAAATATGAGTTAATTGCATGGTTGGCCGGATGGTCCCAATTGAGGGTAATAATATGGTACAAAATAATTGATGGCTCTTAAAATGAATTTATTAATCTGTATGCATATCACTTTCCAAGAGCTCAAAGCGCTTTCATGGGTGCCGTCGGGGTAATGCGCCTCGTTTGTTAAGAATGGCTTTCAGTTCTTACGAGCGTAAATTAACTGTAGACTACGTTATTTTTGTTAACATATATCATTCAACATTTGAAATGTATGTATTCATGTATGCAAACGAATGAATCATTCGTTTTATTCACCATCAACGGTCTTTTGAATATAAACAGATGTACCGTTCTTAGCATGCGCTGCGTTCATAAAGATCTGACTCCCATCTCGGAACATGTGAACTTTAAATAACTTGCTCTATTTAACAATTTTCTTTTACCAGTGTTTATCGTCCTGAATGCACTTCCTTTCATTTGCAATTATTGTGTCTGTGCAATATTATCAATATTAATTCCCAAGCAGGTGTACGCGTTTGACCCCACCATTAGGCAGCCGGACAGCCTCAGTGGTCACGGCATCCACTTCCGTCCATTGGGCTTGGGAGGCGTAACTGGAGTTGCGTCGTTCCATGGAACTGAAATACAGGTTATCGAGATCAGTATCAAGAAGACGCATGCAGATTAATGACATTAGCTTGACAAATTAGCTCTCCTACTGGAAGGAGCAGCTAATTTTAGAGATGAATCAAGTATGAAGAGCCCCCATTTTTCGTTCCAACTTGTGTCGCTCCAGAAGTCATGGTGTCGGTTTAGAGATGAATTAGGTGTGAATCGGCCACCTACTGTATTCGAATGCTTTTTAGCGGCCTCTTACGGAAGACGATTGCCCTTGGGCTGAATCTGTATAATTGAACCGAAAAAGCAGCCGGTCAGGAAGCCTCATGATGGTCCTTGTCGGACGCTGGTCAGGCTACCTTGGCATGGTCCTGGTCAGAGTCTGGACAGTGGATAACTGTGCGAACGATGATCATCTCCCGTTCAATAAATGGCGTCAACGAATGTACAGTTGTACACACCGTTTTCTCTTGCCACCATGCCACACCTCTGCCATATAGGCCAGTAATGCGCCAACACACTACAAATAGTTAAACATTAATGTTGTGAGCAACATTGCTTTTCAAAAGAGCTGTACGACTTGAAAACAATTTAGTTACAAATACCATTACCCTTGTACTTGTTGAAGAGAAAATTTTAAATTTAGAGTGCTTGTGGAAGTACTCCATAATTGATTTCAAACTGTGTGAAGATCGCGGTTCTGAAGCCAGCGAATGATGATTTTTCCAACAATAGAAATGTCCAGTTTTGGCATACGCCTGCATGAGCGGCTATAAAAGTAGTTCCTGCAGATATGCTCACAGTTGAAATTTCCAAACAACACGAGAGCTTGATTGAAGATTGTCTATATGAAAGTTCTCGCTGAGTTGGCGTGTGGGTGTTGACTATCGCATATAAGTAGAATGTATTGGAACTGGATACAATGCAACTTCTTTGATTTCCTGGTTTCCCATTACTCTCGTATGTTCCGCACTATTCTTTTAGTTGTCACTCCAGAATTTCAAAGTGCAGTTCATTCTAGAACTCAGTACCGCCGATGCGATGACGATGGATTTCAGAAAAACTTCGTTTGTTGGCTGTTGTGAAGTATGAACGAGTAGCAGCAATCAATTTACTGCAGTCAAGTCACTGCAGAAACTTGACTGAAAGCTAAGTAACAGTCAACAGCAGATCTGCAAGAACTGCACTTCAACTGCACAAGAACTATAGCTTTTTAAGCAGACATTTGCCCGAAACTGAACATTCTATTGTTGAATAAATCTTTTGTTCGTGAGCTTGCAGAAGTGTTCGTCACGCAACTTGGAATGAATGAAATACTTCCACAAGCATTCTACCGTTCAAAAAGCATTTTTCCTGTTCAACGTCTTGAGAAACAAGGTCTTATAAACTAAATTAATCTCAACTTCTACATCTTAGTGAAAGAGAAAAAACCATTATAGTAAAGTGCTTTACTCGATTGACGCCACCTCAATGCCGATCACTATTAGAAGTGTACTGACGCATTTCTGACTAGCGGCAGCGGCTACTATTTAGCCTAATGAGGGTGCATGGGAAGTCATGCATACCCCCGCAGGCTGCATCGGAACGTGAAAGACATATAGGGCGCTAACTTTAGATCTGTGTTCTTACGGCATTGAAGCATTTTAAATGCGCTTGTTGAAGCTTAGGTGTTATTGGATGTGTAATTATCGCGTTGATCACGTCTACCCACAAGTTAAGGCTGTTCTTTCGCCTATTTCGTATATTTTTTTCTTTAGCCTGTAACTCTAGTAAAATCTGTTTCAGTGTTACTTCCTCCTCTTTATTGAGCGACTTCTTGGAGTTTCTGTAAAAATTTAATTGAGTGAATAGCTTGAGGGAAGAAAATTGTGTTGCTTAAATCTTGTTGTATTTTTTTTCTTTTGTTTTTCGAATATGCATCGATTTTTAAACAATTTTTTTGACACATTATTATTTGACATCATTATTTCTTTGCATCCATTTTTCTATGCCCATAATCTTTGCACTGCACATCCCACAAATGTGGTGAACCACGATACACCTCATTGAATTTATCAATAAATCTTTTCCTGGTTTTTATATTATACACGAAAATAAAACGTGGCTGACGAGTTCATCCCACGGCTAGAAGGCAGCTGGCAAAATATTGCGCAAAGGACGGTTTAATATTACTCTATTTGCACAATTCACTTACAAAAGTTTGAAATCACGCAATACATAACGTCACTTTCTATTATCACCTACAAACGATCAATTATCAAGCTAAAAAATCTGTAATGCGCAGTAATATAGATCGTCCAGGTGCCGCATTAATTCTCGCTTCGTTCCAACGCATAACTTTAGAAACGTCCTCTAGCACAAGCACTGTTTGCGTTTCTAGGGCAAGGGCTTATATCATTAGTCTGCTTAAATCGCAAGTTCACAAGGAATTTAAAAGCAAAGAAAACGCCAAGAAAATTCACCATATCGATATTGAAAACGTTTCGGAGTCCAGCTCCATCATCAGTTCGACTAAACTAAAATGAATAAAATCACTACAAAAGTCAAAATTCAAAGACAGACATAAAACCTAAACAAGACCTAACATTATATCGAAATAAACAGGACTAGTTATGAACAACTTGGTCCTAGGGGGACGACAAGAATATAAAATCCTAGCGATTTACTATTTCCAGATTATATGAGCCAAACACATTATTGAGACATGGTTTTCGCTTGAAGATATGTAGAGACTCCAAAATTCTCAAATCCGAGCAGCCAGAAGTGGAACCGAGTATCCTGAAATCACTCTCAGATACAGCCACGTCGCACTGTTCAGCATGGAGGCGCACGGAAGAATGAGGAGGCTTGGCGAGAGGCAAGTTAGAACGNGGTTTTTGCGGTGGGTTTGGCTAGTGGTCGTCCTGAAAGTTTCATTCAAACGCCCAGCATGCCGTCGGACCACAAAAGCGTCCACGGTGGAGAATAAGTGCCTGACTTTTATGTCTGTCTTTGAATTTTGACTTTTGAAGTGATTTTATTCATTTTAGTTTAGTCGAACTGATGATGGAGCTGGACTCCGAAACGTTTTCAATATCGATATGGTGAATTTTCTTGGCGTTTTCTTTGCTTTTAAATTCCTTAGGGCAAGGGCTTGTCATGCTCACCCTAATACCTCAGCCAGCGTCTGAGCAGGGTTAACCGCTTATTTCAGGCGTCATTCGACCCTTGGCTTGTATTTTTAGTTAAAAAATTTACCCAGAAAATCTTTTAATTAGCGGCAGAATACAATATGTAGCCAATACGCTCCTGAATCGTCTTTAAGCTGACTGTAGCGAGCATCTACGTCATTTAAAAGGTATCCGAAAAAATGGGTACTTGATAAATAGTCAAGCCACTTTCAAATTGATTCTGATTAACAGTCATAACGAATGAAAGATTCGAATATGCTCATCATCACGTATTTCAGCATAGAATATAAGCTCGTTCGTGTGCGAGTGTTTTTCTTCCATTTCAGCTGAGCTCATTTGGAAGGATCCTACTCTGATTGTTTGAAAATTTTAAGTCTTTTAATAAAAATTAAAAACTGAGCGAAACATATTAGCAGATTTTTTCACTGTATGTACACTCATAATTCTTTGTGCGCTTCATCGCTTCTCTATTCAACGGTAGATTTTGAATTAAAGCAAATAATTGGAGCTAACCGGTGATTAATATAAACAGTAATTTTTCTCGGTCAAAATGCTCGATTACGCTGCATTAGACCTGTTATCACGCGTATGTCATGCCCCTAACAGTGATCGCATGGCATGCCCTTGATCGCAACTCAATTTTTGATGAGCTCGACTCAACGGTTACTAGTGTTTCGGGCATAGCTTCCCTGATAAACGGATCTGCTTAAATTTTTGGTCAATCGAGTCAGGCTTATCATGCAATCAGGTTGCTCGTAGTGTTGATTTAACTTGAAATATTATTATTCCATTTGGTGTGTTTTGAGCTCTACATTATTGTACAGGTATGCACATATCGGGATATTTTGAAGTTGATCGACTTAGAGAAGAGCGTCATTGACTACCTCAGGATCGACATCGAGGGCTTCGAGGTGGATTTTTTTCACAACGTCCTTAACGACGATGTCGAACTCCTGGCCAACATCAAGCAGATCGGCATGGAGATCCACCCACGTAAGAGATGTCAAAAGTAATAAGGTCAAAATGAGATAGTTGGATCAAAGTCGAATATTCAAGTGATCGACTGGGAAATTTAATGAAGTGATATGAATTTATGTGACGATTTAACCACAGATCAATTCTCGTTTTCGAAAAAAATAGAATATTAAATTAAATTCAATTACCATAAGTAAACTTTCCCTCATTCAAAAATTACATTTGTGTTGCCTTGTGCAGTGGCGTCAGAGACCCTGAGAGACCTTATGTGGAGCCAAATTCGTCAGCTACGCAGCCTGCATTTCTCACAGGTGTCCAGTTTGCCAAGCATGGGCTGGACTTATACCTTTGAGAACAAAACTGTTTCTCAATTCTATGAAATGCTTTGGGTTAATGAAAAGTTTCGATAGTAGTTTTGGTCTCCTTTGAGTGTAAATATCTTCGGTGGCAAAGTGTTACAAGTTCGAACTTTCAAAATGGGTTTCCTTGCGGCTTTTCAACTTTTTGTGTATAAATTAACTTTTTGGTACGCTTTTTACGGGCTGACAAGTCTCGTCGGTCTTGGCAGGTAGCTCATTTAGGGGAGCAAAATTCCGATTCCAAACCTCCACTTTAGTGCAGCATACCCTCTTATGCGAAACGCTGAGGGAGTAAACCATGAAAGACAATCGGGAGCAGAGCATTTAAGGCGGTTTGACCTGAAGCCTCAACACCGATAACTTCTGCGGCGGTGTTAAAACCAAGCGGTATTGATTTCGTCTTTCTTTTGGCCACTTT
Source organism: Hyalella azteca (assembly GCF_000764305.2). Taxonomy (NCBI): domain Eukaryota; kingdom Metazoa; phylum Arthropoda; class Malacostraca; order Amphipoda; family Hyalellidae; genus Hyalella; species Hyalella azteca. The sequence continues at coordinate 468,695 of NW_025943621.1, read as the reverse complement.
GGCAGTGAAGAGTGGAGGCCACTGCCGAATGAGCAACATTCAAGGAGCAGCGTCATTGCCTCCTAATGCCGCGGTGGACGTCTGCCGACGAAGAATTTTATGCTTACAATTAGTTTATTCAGCAAACATGATTGCATAGCAATTTTTACATGTAGAATGAGCCAGATTTCTGCCAATTGGGTGCTTGATTTCAGGACAGTATAACTATTTTACAGTATAACAATTTATAACCATCATATTGGTAATTTACATAAATGCGTTGAAACCTTACAAATAAAGATCTTTGTCTATTTTTCAAATTAGAAAATGCTATCAAATTTTCACATACTAATTGACCATTGTTACTAAACATTCGTGTTTATGTTTGCATCTATGAAAATCAGAGAAATTTTTTTAATTAGTCAGTTGTTGTCCGCAACTCGACCATTCCTATTGAAAACTAATTTATTAACAAATCTTAGAACAACTGTGAGTTTTCATTATTACCTCTGCCTTTATTTGGGAGTTTTTGTAAATGAACAACCGGAGTAAAATTCCATCAACAATTTCGCAAATTAATTAGACTCCCAAACTATTTTGAAACTAAAACGATTTTTCAGCCCAAAGTCCAGATTCCAGTGATACTAAAGTTTCGTTACAAAAATAATAAAAGTTAACATATTTCCTTTAAACTAGAAATTTAAATCAAGAAGAATAAATTTCTATCCAAAATGCATCCCTTGCCATCACATTTTTCGTTCTGACGGATAACGAAGTTTCCAGCGCCCGCAGCATAGATTAAGATCATCATAATTCTCCGCTGCTGGACTCTTCAGCACGCGTATTGTTTTGACAACATGAAAAAGGAATTTAAAAACTAGGGAGAGGACACAGAAATTTAAAATATCTTTATGAAGTAAAACAATTCAGAGTTCAGCACCATCGCCAATTCGGCAACCTAGAAAGAAAATACTACCATTGTATATATATTATAAAATTCAAATGCAAACATTAAAACCTAAAATTTGTAAAAAAAGACAAATCTGCCCAAAATAAGATAGCAAAACTTACCTATCAGCTAACAATCTCAAATGGATGGGAACTGAGAGAGGAATTTAAACTAGGCTTCTGTTTGAGAATATAAAGGCCATAAAATTCGTTAGTTAGAAAGATCGCTAGTATAGAAGTTGAATTTTTGTAGTCGCGTCGGGCACCGGGATACCGTACTTCTCGGCATGAATTCCAACTGCTAAATGAGGGGAAGATGCAAGTAAATTTCCTAGACGATAACTCCTTCCTTTATGCTCAGCAACTCTAGAATACAAGTTGAGTGACATCATAGCGACGTACGCTGATGCGCATTGCGCATAACTGAAATTGTAAATTAGTGACGATGGCATTAGTCAAGGAGTGTTTTTTTATACCTGAAAAAAGAGCTGATCTTGAAATAATTCATTAACAATATCCGTAGATTGACATTTAGAAAGTACCCTCATGACTAAAACTTTCAAATATTTAGACATGGTTTCAGATGCTGGGCCGAAGCATGGGAATGAACAGTAAACAAAGGTTCTATCTTCACATTGGGGAATAACTTCAGTATATGGTTCAGGCATAAATTTCTTGATTTAAGTAAACACCATGCGAGACGGGATCCCATTAGTGAGAATTGAGCAAAATTTAAAATTCAGAGTGCTTGGTATGGAAAGTTGAGAAAATAAGAAAGTCGCGGTGTATTAGTTTTTGAATACCATTTGAATTGAACTAGTTGTTCGATCAATAATCAAAATAACTAACCCATTAGGAATTTTAAAGCAAAGAAAACGCCAAGAAAATTCACCATATCGATATTGAAAACGTTTCGGAGTCCAGCTCCATCATCAGTTCGACTAAACTAAAAATTAATAAAATCATTTTATAAGTCAAAATTCAATGACAGATATAAAACCTAAACAAGACCTAGCATTATATCGAAATAAACAGGACTAAATTGGAACAACTTAGTCCTAGGGCTACGACAAGAATATAAAATCCTAGCGATTCACTATTTCCAGATTATATGAACTAAACGCATTATTGAAACAGGTTTTCGTTTGAAGATATATAGAGACTCCAAAATTCTCAAATCCGAGCAGCCAGATGTGGAACCGAGTATCCTGAAATCACTCTCAGACACAGCCACGTCGCACTGTTCAGCATGGAGGCGCACGGAAGAATGCGGAGGCTTGGAGAGAGGCAAGTTAGAACGATAGCTCCTGCCACGGTGTTCAAAAACCCGGATGTATAAGTTACGCGACGTCATTCCAACGTACGTATAATTTGACGTTGATGTGATGAAATCCAAACAATGATTGATCATTAAATTGATCATTGATTATTAAAGGTGATGTTCTGATCACGACCATTAAAGCACACGTGAGTGTATAGGAACTTTAAGCATAAATTCCTTCTGATATTACGACGCAATAAGATTATTAATAAGTGAAACACTATAACCTAAATTCCCCATCTGCCCTGGTCACCGAAACCAAGTAACGACCTGACCAATTATGTATCAATTAAAGAACGAGTAAACATGCCAGCATGTCCTGCCATCATCTAATCAATAAAACATGTTGACTCCGATTTGCTCCTTCTTGCATAATTATTTCATTTTTAGCGCATTTTCTCATTTATGAAAAAAATGCACTACTTTGCTCGCCATGTCCGTCCGTCTGTCTGTCTGTCCGAGACTTCACGAGACGGACGAGAAATGCGCTCTCTGTCACTCACTGCAGTGAGTACTGAGTTATATTTTTTGTACTATTGCGAAATGCACAAATTGAGGATTTATATTTCATTTGTCCTAAGCATTCTACTACCGGAATAATATGTATAGCGTGATAATAAATCCGAACTAGTACGGTAAAATCTTTGAAAAAAGTGTCGAAATAATTGAAATGGGACTATATGCAGTGATGTATGTATAACTACATCCCGGATAAACACACTTCGTGATGCGCATATGTACCATCTCGGGTTCAACGTTATTAACCGTTAGCGGCACCGACAGTCCAAATTCATAAGATGACCAGACTATCAATTTAATGGTGGTCTCATCTTCCTGGTCGACTCGTGGTTCACGTGATAAACATTCTTGCGACGAGTGTTATAGTCTGTGTCATGTCACGTGACTGAACGACTTGGTGTCAAATCTAAGAATAAACCGAGCATGGGATGCAGTTTTAGCCAAAAATTAATAGATACATTGAAACACACTTTATATATTATTTTCTGAACAGCATATATCGATTTACTGAACAGCGTAACAGTGCTCGTTGCTGTCGAAGGATGGCTCCAATGATTATTTAATCGCTTTTTTTTTACAGCGTAACAGTGCTCGCTGCTGTCGAAGGATGGCTTCAATGATTATTTAATCGCTTTTCTTTACAGCGTAACAGTGCTCGTTGCTGTTGAAGGATGGCTACAATGATTATTTAATCACTTTTCTTTACAGCGTAACAGTGCTCGTTGCTGTCGAAGGATGGCTTCAATGATTATTTAATCTCTTTTCTTTACAGCGTAACAGTGCTCGTTGCCGTCGAAGGATGGCTCCAATGATTATTTAATCGCTTTTCTTTACAGCGTAACAGTGCTCGTTGCTGTCGAAGAAATGCTCCAAGTCAGCTCGTTGGTCGGTCTTGTCGTTGTAGTTGAGAGCCTCGCAAAGTCTGCACATGTGGTACACGGGAGACTGGAAGAACCCGTGTTCGTTGAGTACCCGGTACCGTCTCCTCCAGTAGTGGTACTTCTGATACTCAGCAGGATGGTCTAAAAGGTACCTGAAATGAAAACACAAAATGTAGCAATCATCGGATAAGAGAGGCGAAGCGGAAGTCTAGCATGAGTACGCCATTGAAAGATGTCACATACTTTCGTTCAACTAACGTTGATAGGAAAGAGGGTTAATTTGGTGTTTTATTCCGTACTGAACTGCGTAATTTTTCATATTGAAATGCATTGGTGAACTTGGTGAGCGACTAACATACTGGTTGCGCGTACAGGTGTCGGAAAAATTTACGGCCGGACTAGCGGCCGGAATCGCGGCCGGTCTCACGGCCAATACCCAAATTCAGTGACCAAGGAATATTTTTCAAACTAATGAATGCAGCTCGATGAAGCTTGGTACACGTATTCATTAGGACCTCATGGTGATGCTTAGCTCGTAAAAATTGTTTCAATTTCACCTTTATTCGTGAATTAATACGGCAATTCTGGCCGAAGCTTGCAGTGACCAAGAAATTTCTTATACAGTCCACCATATTTATGGCAACGGATGTTTGCTATATAAAAATAAAGTGGTTTCTAGGAGACTTTTCTTTTATAATGAAGCTTAATATCATCTATTAATTCATATATTTTACAGTGCAGAAGTCTAAGGTGTCAAAATTTACTATTACGTATGGCAGTAGATAGAAATGCAATTTCAACCCTTCATGAAAAGGGCGAGAGTAATTCAGTCATTGCAAAAAAGCTCCAAATTCGTAGTGAAACTGTGTGGAAGGTGGTAAAAAAATTCAACGAAACTGGCGAAACATGCAATCGACCTGGTCAATGAAGGAAACGAAGTGTCCGAACAAAACAATTGGTCAAAAACACGAGGGAGAAGTTGAGGAGAAACTCTCGTCGTTCAGCTGCAAAATTGGCTGCAGAAGCAGGAGTTAGTCAGACATCAATGCGTAGAGTCCTGAAAGATGACCTCAAAACCTCCCCTTACAAGATGCAAACAAGGCATGAACTAACAAACCGTCATGAACGAATGAGGCTCGAAAGATGACAGCACATTCTGTATCTCATTGAGGATGGCACGCTGCCCAACTTGGTGTTCAGTGACGAGAAAAAATTTGATATTGAACAAATCGTTAACCGTCAAAATGACAGAGATTGTAGTCGGGATTTATCTGTGGCATCCAGAACAGCAACACGACGTCAAAATCCCATGTCCATGATGGTTTGGGCCGCGGTAACCGCCACTACGAGGTCCCCACTCGTTTTTGTCCCCTCAGGAGTGAAATTGAACAGTCAGCGATACATTTCGGACATTTTGGAAGCTGTGTTGTTACCTTGGGCCCGTAAACGCTTCAACGGCTCACCATGGAGTTTTCAACAACCCCATCCCATAGCTCAAACATGACCCAAAACATAGCGTTCATTAGTAAAAGTGAATGGCCATCAAGAAGCCCTGATTTGAATCCTCTCGACTTTTCTGCGTGGGCTATTTTAGAGAGTAGGGTCTGCAGAACACCTCATGATTCTTTGGATAGTTTGAAGTCTAAATTGACACGAGAATGGGACTTGATCCCTCAAGAAATGCTGCGTGTCTCCTGTGAAACTTTCCCGCGTAGATTGGAGGCCGTAATTAAAAATAAGGATGGTCATAATGAATGAATATGTCTGAGAATTGTTTAGGTAATTCTTGGCTACTAGCTCATCCAATAAAAAAACAATGCACCTGTTTGTTTCATTGAGAAATAACAAAAAACATGCGTTGCCATAAATATGGCGGACCCAGTAAACTACTGAACAGGATCGAACGAATTATTGATTATACATTTCTAACCTCCCAACGGTGATGTTTAGCTCGTGACAATTTTTTCGATTTTGCCTTCGTTTGCTAGTTATACGGCGAGTTTGCACACTCAACGCAAATTTGAAAATCAGTTTCAGAAATGCCTGCCATTTCTCCGTGTATCCGTATAACTCGCGAATGAAGGATAAATAGAAAAAATTGTCACAAGCTAAACATCACCGTTAGGGGGTTAGGAATAATATTCAAAGTTTCGTTCAAATCTGTTCCGTAGTTTGGAAGAAATTTCTAGGTCACTGCGAATTTAATTTGGCCCGTTTTGTTGTATATCTCACGAATGAAGTTGAAATAAAAAAAATCGCAAACGAAGGTAATATCAAGAAAATTGTCTCGAGCTAAACATCATCGTTGGGAGGCTAGAAATGCTTATACAAAGTTTCGTTCAAATATGGTCTGCAGTTGTAGAGAAATTTCTTGGTCACTGCAAATTTCGGCTCAAATTGCCGTATAATTAACAAATGAAGGTGAAATGGAAAAAATTTGCATGGGCCAATCATCACCGTTAGGTTGTAATGAATACGTGTACCAGGTTCCATCGATCTGCGTTAATTAGTTCGGGAGATATTACTTGGTCATTCAATTTGGAGATTGGCCACGAGGCCGGCCGCGAGTCCGGCAGTAAATTTGCGTGAGACCTGCTGCGCACTGGCATGGCTCTGCGGATGAAAAACCATCATTGTCGAAGCTCACCGTGGCTCAGAAAAAGAAACTCCACAGCAGGCCTCTCTTCAATAATTTTAGACGAGTTTTAGCTTTGGAAACTGATCATGGAGAAGCAAATATAGATCTCGTCAGTCCGCGACTTATGAATTACATTTTCCCAGACTAGCACGATGATCGGGGACAAAAATCAAAATATTCAGAAACTTCCAATAGCAATGTTGTTGTTAAGCAGTAATTTGAATTAATTAATCTCCCATAGATATTATCATATTGTTTATCGACAGACAGGCGTTCTCCGCTTTTCAATTCTAAGCCTAGTAGTTACACCTAATCACACACAAAGAACACACCGAAAGGAGTGCCCAAGGATCATTCCTCTCACCAGCCCTTTTTAATCTTTACATGCATGATAATCCAGCTCCAATTGACCACATTCACATTTTTTCGTACGCAGACGATATCACATTAATTACATCAACACACATCAATGCTAACACATGCTCCACACAAGTACGATCCTTACATCACACAGCTGAGGGCTGCTAGCACGCAACAGACTCAAAGTAGCCCCCCACCAAATCAACAAGCACACTACTAACAAGCCACACAAAGAAGCATCAACACAGATCCACAGTCACTCTAAACAACACCATCATACCACACACACATGAAACCAAGGTTCTAGGTGTCACTTACAACACTTCCATGTCTTTCGGGCCACACATACAGGACATCAAAACAAAATGCAGACCTAGGCTAAACACACTCAGCGCACTCACAGAAACAACATTCGGACAAAGCAAAGAAACCCTCACGCTAGTGTACAAACAATATATACACTCAGTGAAGGGCTATGCCAGCCCAGCATGGGCATCCCTAATTTCACCCGCACCTCACAGCCACCTACAAACCATACAAAAGACAAGACTTAGAGCTGAACTTGGAAGCACCCAAACCTCACCATCCAGCCACATCTACGCAGAAACCAAAGTCTTCTTTCTAGAAATCAGTCAAATCACCTAGATATGTAAGGCACCCAATTCCTCGCATCTGCACTCTACAATCCCTCAGCTCCTGCCATCACTTTCAGCATTAACCCCTTGCACCCAGACAAATAGCAAACACTCCATACAGCTACTATCTCACAATACTTAAACGTCTTACCCCCGCCCACAGATCCAGCCAACTTCATCAAACTTATATGTAAACAAGCATCTAACCAGGAACACACTCTCGAATCCACCAATCAACAATATCATTGATAATTGGTAGATTATATTTATTCCATTCTACTTTTAACCCAATGTTGAAGATTTGACGAACTCCGTAAGGATAGAATGAGCGGCGCTCGATCAGTCTATCCTTAATATAAAAATATTATTTTCTGGTCAGGTTTTCGGCAAATAATGAAAATGTCTCAGTCATGTCTATAATTTTTACATGACATTGTTTTAGGTCCTTTCTTTACCTTATTTGCAACTAAACTAATGGGTTTGACTAGTAATTTACATGATTAATTCGTCTAATTTATCTAGCAAGCTGTGGCAATACAATTGAAGGTAAAATAAACTAACTCAAAAATCTGCATAAGGAGATGAACTGATCAATTTAAGTTAGCGATTCAACGTAATATCCTGAAGCGATCCTTCATCAAATCCTGCGCTGGCGCCAAGATATTCTTGCATTTAGGCCATAAGTTCACGACTAACGACTGTCATCCTGAAAAAACGCTAAGCACTACTTCAAATGGAGCTGTCCATGAAAATCGTTCAGTATTTCCAAATATAACGTTTTGTAATTAAAAATAACTTTCACATGAGGAAGAATATCTACAACTAGAAATGCACTTACTGTAGGTGTTGTGCCAGATGTTCGGGGCCTTTGAAGTCATCGACGTGAATAAAAGAGTTCGGGGGCAGCAGCTTCTGATAATTGTGTTTAGGCGCCCCCATCACCACAGGTACAGCAGACTTGTTCAATGCGTTCCACCACACCTGCCCTCAATTGAAACATCAATTAACTCTTTGAGCCATTCATGTAGTAAACCATTAGATCGCAACGTTGAGTTCAACCTGAATGGGGAAACAAATCGATGAAACGAAACAGATGTAGGCAAAAGACCATAAAAAAAGCCTGCAAAATAACGTTGAACCCTTAATGAACAGTGTGGAATTTTTCTTTTTCTTTTCATATCGTGTACTGCCGTGCTATATTTCACACCCAATGAAATGAGTGAGACATTGTCCAAAAGGCTACTCATCCTTTGCTTTTGTGTGGGTCATTCTGCTGATCTATTTTGCCCACCATGCAAGAGTGTCATTTAGTACTGAAAAAATGTGACACTTATGTTCAACATGACCCATTCATTGTTTTGCGTGATGCAGTAAGCCAAGATATACGAGAAGAATCACTTAAAATATCAAAAACTCACCTTCTCTGTCACGTAGTCGTCGCAGTTTGAGTTTTCGAACGCCAAGTAGAACTTATAATCGTCCAACTTGTCGCAGTTTGTGTAAAAATGTCCCTCGCATTTGAGCGGCCCACACCCGCCATACACGTCAATCTCGATGTATTTCTGCAATTCGGCCAAGTACGTGTACCGTCCGTTGCTGCCTCCGCAATTAGAGCCCATCAAGGATATATTTTTCGTCTTCAATTTATAAAAATCCTCTAATGCCTCTACATACTTTTCTTTGGGCAGGGCAACAGTTCGTCCGTATGGTGTTGGCACACTTGAGTCCATTCGGTAGGTCATCGACCAGTTGAAAAACCCGTTGAAATGGCTTAGGTTGCGGTCACTCGACACCATCATTACGTGATAGGGACTTTCGTCAGCCAACCACACCCAGAGCTGTCCGGGGGCTCTTGGTACGTCAACTGGAGGACCAGGGATAAGGTGCATGTGGAACAGCACGATGTCGGCCGCCATGATGTCACCATCTGGTGATGTTACTTTGCAGTTAGTCACAGAACAATCTTCAAATGGATCAAATTTCTTAGAAGAGCCGACTTTGAAAAATCGTTCATCAAGTTCACCGGAAAATTCTTTATGATTCCAGATATGGATCGTGAAAATTCTATCTTGTTTAGCGCCAATATTTTCGTTCAAGAACATGCGCCGACCGAGTACTGACAAACGACTGATCTCGGCTGAAGTAAGGTTCCTCCAGTTGTAGTCAGCGTCGTTATTTTCTCTATCAGCATCCACATCCAATTTTGTTTTTGGATTGATCTTAAGTTCCGGCTTATCTAGACCATCGATCCCCCTGGTCCCATTTTCGTCATCATCAGGAACTTCCTCCAAGTACAGTACATTAGTTTCTGAGCTATACCTCAATGTTGGATAATCTCCAGCCACTAAAAACACGAGCCAAATGAGAAGTGCAGCCGCCCCTATTAGAGCAACAAGATGCTTGCCGCTACATGGACGCCGCAGTAGTCCCAATACTGACTCTTTCGTCTTGCGAAGCATCACGTACATCGGAAGGCGACTATGAGAGTATCAAATTGAAGCGTGTTTCTTTGTATGTGTTGACATTATAACGTAATATCTTTCCAATAGAAATACAGTAAATTGAGATTTCCGAAGCACTCTGAAAATGAGATAAGACAATTAATGTAAACTGACCTAGCAGACGCCTAAAATTATGAATCACACATTAAGATCTTCAATTTGTTGACCAAAAACGTATGTGCGCATCGCCTTAAAAAACACTAAAATATACGTGAGACCCTGCAGACTTTTGATATGATCGGGACAATTCGTACTACTCCGTGACGTCATTTAAAAAATGCATCGATGACGTCGCGACGAAATTACTCTAGCATTAACTTGAATCGCGCTTTATTTATTTGCACTGCAATAGTTCGATGCAGCGGTAGCACTAGTAGAGTGTCCATTATCCAATTTGTCTCACTATTACATCCAAACTATACCATACAGCAGAGCCAGCATGAGGCTGCAAAAAACTGGCGTGAATTCGTCCGTCTTAGCGCTGATGAAGATACACTTAGAAGTTATATATTCATTCATTAATTTATCAGCCTTGAATTAATTCAACCTGGACGTCTACGGCATAATCTCCGCCACAGTCAATCCTCAATTATTGCACAACCGCTGCAACGCAAAAGCAGTAGAACTTTTTAAACCGTTTGTGGCGGTTGATAGAGCGGCATTAGTGGGTGTCGATTCCATGTTATAATAACAATAACATAATAATTTCACTTCATAAAGTCTTCGGTTACCTCTAAAAACCTAAAATTTTATTTTACGTGGTACCTAGCAAAAAATATTTAATATAAGAGAAATAAAAATAATATACAAATGAACTTGAATAAATGCATTGGAAGAAACAACTATAGAAATTTAGGCAGTTTAACTTATGAAAAAAATGGTTCCAATCATTTTTCGACCTTATCGGAAGGAGCTACGTGTACTTTAAGTAATTAGCTGACGAATTGCTTCGAAAAATGCCATCAAATAAAGAGCATAAGTGTCGTTGCGATCGAAAGCCACACTGTAGTTGAAGTGAGGCTGGAAGTTCATGTCTGGTTAAGGTTGGCAGTATCACTCTGGTTGAGGTTGGTTGTTTCACTCTGGTTGAGGTTGGCAGCATCACTCTGATTGAGGTTGGAAGTATCACTCTGGTTGAGGTTGGAAGTAGGCTATCACTCTGGTTGAGGTTGGTAGCATAACTCTGGTTGAGATTTGTTGTATCACTCTGGTTGAGATTGGTAGTGTCACTCTGGTGGGGTTGGGAGTATCACACTGGGTGAGGTTGCTTTTTTATTTTGCACGAGAAGGAGGTGGTGGACCGTTGTTGAACGATAGAGCACAACATGTCTTGGTGTAATCCAAATCTCAGCCTATTACGTCGCAACATATGTCCATAAACAGCTATAGCCTCATGTCAGTGGCAGCTGGAACATGCAGCTTCGATTTCATTCTCTGTATTTCGTTTTATTTCTAGTAACCAAGGTTGCTCGGAATTTAAATCTGCAATTGGTCGACCAGTTCTAGCTGAAGACAGATATTAATGCAAGTTTTCTTCTTTAGATTGACCGCAGTAAATGAAGTGCTTCACTAGCAGCTGATTTATGATTATTTAACGTTTAGAGAATACCTAACGGCACGTACGACCGGCGCTACATTTTCCAACAACAACAATTCAGCGTTTGATCTTCATCGTCTTTGATTCGTCATGAATTTAAAAATCTCGGTTTAATTCTTTTTACTATTGAATATATGAGAAAACCAGCCCTTCCTTTTGGCATCGAAGAATTTGTCACTCAAAAATATTACTTGAAAGAAAAATCGTTTATTTTTCACTGGTTAATCAGTGATTTCGATTTCAGCTAGCACTCGAAATTAGAAACAAGTATATCAAGGATAAGGCTTCACAATGTAAATTCCCTGCAATTCTCGATATACACTATTTCAACCCGACAAATTAGTAGTTGCATATTAATATTCAAATCCAAAAAATAACACTAGATATCACTCGTTTTTAGTGCATTTTCCCATTTATGGAAAAAATGCACTATTGTGCTCGCCATGTCCGTCTGTCTGTCTGTCCGTCCGTCCGTCCGTCCGTCCGTCCGTCCGTGACCTCAAGTTTTCGTCGACGAGAAAATGCGCTCTCTGTCACTTACTGCAGTGAGTACTGAGTTATATTTTTCTTTAGTTGATACGAACACAGCACAATTCTCCACACAACCATCCCCGGTAACAGCTGACTGCCTAGTGCCTGGATAGGTTTAAGATGAGGTTCAGCTTAGCAGCAGCTGTGAGGCCACCACTGAGCCTTGCACCTGGGCCCCATGGGCCCCATGTTGACTGTGTAATAAAGTAAAGCGCTTCCGCTGGTTACTTAAAAACCGAACTCTAGACCTGCAAGCAAATCTTGGTGAACAACGAGAGTGCAAACCAAGCAATCGACGCTGATATTTCAAGCTTTTAACCCACCCCCCCCCCCATAAACTGAATTGAAAAACAACCCTAAAACAATAACGGAAATACTCGTTTCAGACGGAGCCACAAATTCAGAAGGTGCATAAGTGCTCAAAATTGTGCATTGCATTCAATCAAGTTTTTGGAAATTGTAACATTTATAATATGAAAAAATTATTATGCGAATAGGTGCAGCCGTTCTTAAAATAGAATGCACCTCTGACTAGAAGAACCCCAAAGCACTGAGGCTGTCGATAACTCTGGATATGATAGGGTCTTTGTGCCTCAAGATCGCATCGTCGCGCACGTTAAAATTCTTGAAACCGTCGCACTTACTCCTGAGTTCGGCTACGCAGTCCGCTCGGTAGTGTTGGAGTTGCGCTTCGTCGGTGTCAACAGGGTAAGATAAGCAACCGCCACCTATACAAGCAAGTGGATAATGATTGTGTAAAGTCATCACCCGCTCTGTATTATGAAAACACTTGATATAATGACCAGGTGGCGTGTGGTTCATCGCTCGGTAAATGTGTTGAAACATGTGCATGTAGTGAGGTATGTCTTCGGGGCGTGCGTGATCTGCGTTTCTCGTTTTCAGCGTGTCAAAAAAGTATACATTGCGAAAGTCGTATGATGAATATTCGATGTTTTGTCCTCCTTGTGCTCTCCTTGTAATGTTTTCCATTAGGTCTTTCCATAGCATATTGCTTCCCTTTGGCATGATAATTTCGTCAATGTCCAGCAGAGCTATGAACTTGAACTTGTTCATGTTTTTATACAGACAATCGTTGTATGGAATTAACTCGTTTTGATATTTATTCGTGATTCTGTTCATCAAATACATGTGTCTAATTCCCTTGATGTTAGGTTGATAGCCCGGTAGAGTGATCGATGTCACCTCTACCAAACCCAATTTCTTGTAGTAATTCAAAACTTTTGTGATGTTCGGATGAACTTCCAGTTCATAGAGAAATATTTTCTCGGCACCGAGGTGGCGCAGCGTCTCGAACCACTCCACGAGTCTCACACTTAAATCTTCTTTCGGGAAATCAAGGCCCTTCACGCACACCGCAAAATCACCTTTTTTCCGCCCTCAGGCAAGTTGTTGATTACCATCAAGTTAGTGACGGCCATGTCGCAAGGTTTTTCAACGAGTGACACTGATTCTGGTACAAGATGGCGATAGTCAACAGGAATTTTGCAAGACCACAAGTAAGGCTGGAAAATTCCATTTTTGTGATTTCCCCACTCTTTTACCCAAACGAACTGATACCTAAAAACCTCGGCGAAAACAGGAGCCTCCAATCCATCAAACCACAACTGGCAAATTGTTTGCACTGTTGGCTCAATTCTATTAATCATACCAAGCATCCTCACAACCGGTTCCATAGCTAATAGAGTTCTGTTATCGTAGTAAGCACCGTAGAGGTGGAAAGTTCCATTTGATGTCTTCAAAGTTTGCCAGTACACATTATTAAATTGCAAATCAATGAGCGAGGGGAATATGGCACATGTGGCATTCTTGGCAGGAAATTTGTTGTTCAGTGACTGCCAGTACCTGATAGGCAAATTAGGAATTTCGCTCTGCAGTATCTTGGCATATTCTGAGTCGGGTAGAGAAGGTGAGTTGTCAACCAAGGGTTTTGCCATTAGAAAGTTGTAGTTTCTTGACGATGAGCCATCTGTCGTGTTGAACTTCTGCATCAGAAGCCGACCACTCTCTGTGTAAGAGGGCCAGAAATTCGTCGTGCGAGAATACCTGCACAATTAGCCGGGTATTGGTGGGATGCATGGGAGTAGAACTGATATGAAATTTTAATGCATCAGGGCCCATTGAACCGTCAGACCACATTTCAATAATCATTTCATTAAAATCCCGTAAAAATATGCATTAGTCCCTTCAAATCATTTAATAGAAAAAACTGAGCCTGTTATAGAAGAACACCATCATTATACACACAGTATTTTCACAACCTGACCCATACCAATGAAAATTGACGCAGACATAGGCAACTGGATAAAATACGTACAGAACGCCACACTAATTTTAATCCCGTCCGTAATCCATTGCATTATTCCCGGCATAAATCCAACGGCAATTATTAAACCCGAAGCATCAAACCCAGTTAAATGTCAAGCCACTCTCCGATACATTGAAATGCACGGTCTAGCATTAGTACTTGACCGACTTCCATCTTACAATCAACTCCAAATTCAAACATAAAAGGATCTAGTGAACACTATGAAAACAAACAAATCCCTTGAAAATTTTGGTCAACCCTTCAAGCGCATTCTAGGCCCCAACGCCTTGTAAACCTCACACGTAACGATACGCAACGCGACACACCTGAACAAAAAGAAAACAACTTCCGCAAGCACTGGCCAGACACAAATAGCGAAGACTTCAACACCAAACACATCCACACCTTAAAGACCGGGTAAACAACAACATACACCTTATTCGTCTGCGCAAAGGTGGAAACCTTAGCCGAATTCACCCAGTAGGCTTTAGGCGCATAACCGTTAATAAAATTAAGAACTTCGCGCACACTAAAACATTTCAACAGAACACTAGTTTCAATTCTTGTCGCCAACGGCATCACAATCCTGCAACTTAAACACCTACCGAAAATATAATCCACTAACTATTATACATTTTCAATTGAAGAGTGTCTGTATATTGTGCATGTTATTGGCATGTTTTGTGGGTTGACTTGATTCCGGGAATTATGCGCTATGTTATAGTGAGAACTGACATTTCATGTAAGTCCGTATATGCTTTGTCCCATTATATATTAGTGTGCCTAAATTTCATCTAATGTCGGGTTATGTGAGTATTGGATGCGTTGATTGGGCTTCTATAATTGCTTGATGGAAGGATCAGAGAGAATGAATGAGTACTTCAATGGGGTTTGTAGACATGGGTTTTATTATGAAAATATGATCGGAGAGTGTGTGTGCTGTACGTTGGTGGATGTTATAAAATACCTTATTGTTGTTCATGGTGACAATTAGGTCATTTTAGTATTGGGTCATCATTAGTTTATATGTATTGTTGCAATGCGCTTAGATGTGATTGGGTGGCTGTGTACTCAGAGCCGAATTGTCTTGATGATATTGTTGGGAACGCCCTCGGTAAAGCAAAGGGCGCTGAAAATAGAAGAGATTTCAATCATACCCTTCCCCCATTTCTGAAATAACTTGTTATTGTTCCAATTACTTTGTTACAAGGTTAAAGGAAATGGCTTTGATCACTATATTTTCTGTTCTATACCTATCGTGTTCATTGATTGTATTAAGTGAGCAACTATAGACATTTGTTAGGATAATAATCCTGATAATGCGCAAGAGAGGAGAAAATAAGGCATCCAATTTGTCGCATGTGAAACTGTTGCGTTATAGAAATATTGGACTCAACTACATTAATCCCTACTTTAAAAGCTAGTTTATCTAATATATAACGAATATGCCTAATATTATGACGATAACCAGGTTTTCTTTATGAAGAATTAGGCCACACATGAAAGTGTGCTCTATAAACAGTTTTGTAGAATGAAATCAGGTGAGTTACATATTCCTTCCTCCATAATTTAAATAAACTGATTTCCAACTTTTTACATGAATTTTGCAAGCAAATTGTAGCAATCATCTCGCAGTTTTACATGAAACTTAGAGTATCATTTTTTATGCATGCATGTTCCATATGGACGGTTCACTTACCATCAGAATTTACACGACGTATGCGAAAATCCAAGGAATTGAATTCGGGAGAGCTGGGCTCTCCAATGCACCTTTACAGGTAATGGTCATGTGGTCCAATTTATTCAGATTTTTACTGTGACTATGTTCGTTGCATTAAGAGAATCCACATCACGTTCATTATCTTCAATTGTATGAGGTTATCATGATGACATTCATCGCAGTGAAATGCGATTAATGTAAATTCATTCTAAATACGTACCTTCATTTCATTTGTCAATCAGCATCGAACTAAATAGTTCGATGCTGCTAACTTATTTGAGTAGATCGATCGTCAAAATTGATAAAATTACAGCTATATGCAAAGTTTTTCATCGCCTAATTTGGCTGTACTAAATTTCAACAACTGTTAGAAAAATGACCGTTAACGGTATTACCGGCGTTTCAGTGGCCGGTCGGCACGTGAAAAGAAACGCCGTTTCACCGTTTTTATTCTAATTTAACACCAGAAATCCTTAAAACATCTAATGAAAACGGCGAAACAGTTTATTTTCACGGGGCGACTGGCCACTAGGACGCCGGTGGGACCGTTTTTTCTAACAGTGAATGAACCACTTTTGGACGGAATATTTTTAGTGACGACGGCTATCGATTGTTGGCAATATTTGCTCTCTAGAATCAGAGTAATTAGTTTTTGGCAACCAGAGTAAACACAATAAAATTAATTTTCAAATCAAGCAATTTAGAGTGATCCTATACCACGACAAAGGTGATGAATTGTACATGAATTGTACACGACAAAGTTATGAATTGTACACGACAAAGGTGATGAATTGTACATGAACTGCTGCTCTCTTATTTCTGCAATCAGAGAGCAGCTATAACTACGTACACTACTCATAACAAAAACGATCCCGATATATTACTCCTATACACTAACAAAACTGATTTATTGTAAATAATATATACTAGAAAAACTGTGTTATTTTACGCAAGGATATATGATTATTATTATAAAATTATATTAGCTAATTTTTGTCATATAAACAAAATTAAACCCATCACGTAAATACAGAAGAAATGAACAGAGGAAAAAGAGAAAATTAACAGAATCAGAAAGGGTATAAAGCTAACCACAAGCGTAACTTTGTACCTGAAAACTGCGTACAAGACGGAGCACCATAACAGCCACGCGCAGAAGAGCTTGTACGCTCTCCACCTCAATGTACGGACCAGCTTCATCCTGCGCGAACGAGTAACAATTAATTAAACAATTCAGACTGTTCCGTGAATGTCACAATAAAATAATTTTGTCAAAAATCCATAAGGCAACCCTTGGAGTCCATCTTGGGTAACTGAATTTTTTTTTCAGAAAGTAATTCAAATTAACATTGGTGTGGAAATGCAATGAGTGCGAATTATTTTGTGATCTAACATATCAAACTTCATACATTTATTGCCCTTTAACGTGAAATTACCTATGCTCATATTTTGATTCGCAAAATTTAATGCAAATGTGTTGCGGTTCTATCAAATTATTGTAATAAAAAGGATGACAAATTTATTTATTTATTAGCTGTTTGACACACGCTGGGATCAGGTTGTAGCTCCATGCTGACCTGACGCGCTACTGAATATTGAAATGTTGTGACGTGTTGCTGGCAGCCCGGTCAAAAATCAAACGCGTATCGCCGGCGCATTAACGTAGATTAAAGTCGAGACGATCGGACGGTTTCCCCGCGCATCATCTCCGTGACATCGACGAAGTGTCCATTTTTCAAGCGCGACGGACATTAACGACTCGAGGCCGCGGTGCGTTTCATAGACTGGTCGCACGCGGCAGCGCCTGTATCATGGGCGCCACGGGCTTGGAACAACATAAATATCGCACTCTAAATATTTAAAAAAAACTCAGCCGTATATATTGCCGAGATCATAGCCGCTGCGCGCCCATACAAAATTTGCGTGCATATGCATGTAAACGTGCATGCATTTGTAGCATGACAGTACAAGGAAAGAATCTCGGGAATATACAGCCGAAGACATATTACAATTGTCGTATTCTAATTTTCAAAAAAAATCAAGGTTTTGACTACAATTAAACGATTGCCAGACGGAAAAATGTATTGACAAAATCATTTAATGAAGGTCACAGCATCAAAGGGAAAAATAACTGCCATGTGAAGCTTTTTATTCCAACAAGACTCTCAGTTCTCAATTTAAAGAGAGACCAATCAACACTTGGCAGAGGTAGAGAATTGACCAGTGAGTAACAAGTTGTCGTGTGTGTGAACGTGTCAAATGATGATAGGTGTGGTGTTGCAGGTGAGAGCACATTGCAACAAGTGGGGGAACTGAATGACAAAGAGGACCATTCAAACAGGAGTGGTAGCGTGCCGACAAACGTGGTAGCGTGCAGACAAGGTTGTAACCTGATTTTTGTGTTTTTTGTCGGAGAAGAGTTTACTTGAAGCATCGATGCAATCTTACAACTGTTATTTAAGCCCCAGGAATAGTAAGAAATGAGAGAAACCCTTCATTTTGGCCGCCTACGACTCGAAAAGCTCGTAAATCAGCTTCTATATGTCCGCTTTGGCTCAAAGTTCGAAAGGCAGCCTCTGGGCAGCTTAATTCCTAGCTCAGTATGACTCGACTCGGTCAACCCATATCATTCTTTCAGGCGACTATAAAGTTGGATTCTGACCTGAAACTGATTTTGAACGGATGGCCAAACAGACCCAGAATATCTTTGCGCCGAGTGTAGTGACTATTCGGCCGAAGCCTATATGCGGTTCACGAATTTTGTTAGTGAGGTCATCAACCGATCTATCTTATGACAGTTCACAAAATTTTACTCCTATTTTATAAAATTTTAACAACATGGAAATTTTCAATACTAACGTGTGTTGGAACTGTAATTCAGTTATTTTACGAAATTTAGATTGTTATACGTTATATAGGATTTGCATTCACGAGTACGTGAGTTGACCGTTTCTAATTCTAGCAATGTTTCTGCAGCCTTCACACTTTGAATTCCCTGTTCAAACCATCACTGAGTTTTTTGTTGAAGAAAAGATAGTCGAAATCAAGTTGTCTAATGAACTCGAAGCCTCTGGCTTCCATGAACTTTTTGATACCTTCAGGACCTTCAGAAGCCCAGATGATCTCGATGGCGATAACTCTGATCTTCACGTCATTCCAAGGGATGCTCCGCAGAACCTGCCACAAACAAATTCTTAAATAAAAAGTGGAATATTTGAACTTGAATAAGTTTAAGGGCAAAGTGGGTTTACCACAAAATGCGATTTTCTTATATATAAATAAATATATTCTTTCGAAAAGACTTAAATGTAAGAACACAAGTGTAGAAAATCAGCTTCGTAGAAGTTATAACAAATAGAAATCGTTAACTGTAAGGTTTCTGAATAATAGTTCAATCATTATCCATAAATTTTGATTAGAATATCAAAATTTTCTCTTCTATTCTATGAGTAAAGACAACCGATCAACATATTTTTACCACAATTTTCCACCCATCAAGAAGGTTAATGCATCGAGGAATACTTATATTTTTCAATATACATTCATATTTTATTTTACTTACCATTTCAATGCATTATACCAGCATTCATAAATCTTGCATGAATCTTTTATTATAGTTTCCATGTGTATTATAGCATGTCTCAAAATCTGTTTCAAATATTTAAACATTTTTCCATTCGTTTCTAGCCTATTTTTTCCAGTTTTCCTAAATTTTAAGAGTACATTTTTTCCAACCAGGCATTAACATGTAAATTTTTCGTCAAAATTACATATAATTAATTTTCTTTGCTATTGATGAAATAAATCAATGTATTCGAACGCGTTCCTACTACGTATCCCTGTAGCATTTGGTGAACAAAGCATAGAAACGCGAGATTGCGATGGGTAAAACTACACAAATATTCATTTCATATACGGCTTCGTAATATCCGTCATTAATTATTCAAAGCTCTGACTAGTTCATATAAAAAATTAATATTTATCCTTCGAAATTCAAAATAAATGTATTCATAAACATATTCGGAATGAATTAATGTGGTTCTTACATGCATTGCTTTATCTATTTATTAAATGGAATCTTGAAGAATCCCATTGGTTTTCTGTCACAACTGCCGACTTCTACACATAAATTTATTGAATCTCTTGTGAAATTCCTTCCCAAAATTTACATATATTTCTGTGGAATTTTCTTGGGTCGTTTTTCCTTTTGCGTATGCGATGCAGAAACTTCATCAATTTTTGCCAATAAAGACTGATGAAGAATCCAATTTCCTACACCCCACCTGACAGGAGTGCGGCAGACAGAGGAAGCGCATCTGGATCAGAAAATTCATTCACTGTGAACATGTGCATTGTTCGTATATTTTTTTAATCTCATTGTTTTTAAATTGATTACCTAATTTTTCTAATTTTTCATATAAATAAAAATTAGGGTTAAGTCTTTAGAGTTAGAATTATTATTTAGTTATTCCGCAAGCTATCATCATGCACATAGTTTGTTAATAATTCAAAATAATTTATTATGATTCAGCTGCATTTTTCAATTTATTCTCAAACATTATTAACAATATTCCGACATGATAATATTACAATTTTACTTAGTTCGTTGGCCCAGAAAATTATCCCATGTAAAGTTCGGACTTGTCTCTCAAGTTCTCGTGCTATAAGTACAACTGCATATTCGTACCCCCTCGGTTAGATCTTAAACCATCACCCAAAATGTATTTGTCACACATATTGTAGATGCAAAACTCCAGGCCGTTGTGTTGTATTATGAAAGTAACGACTGATTTCGATTGATCTTCGCTGTTTAAAACAATGTTAAATTATTAAATTATTGGCTGGATATTCTTTGCTAATGAGATTAGACCTAAACTTATGACTGAAAAGATAACCGAGCGAAAGCTTTAACTACGTAGGGATAACATCCACGTCCTTGAAAACCCTTCTCCTATTAAAATGTGTCATCGTGAATAGCTCTAGATAGTTTCTGGTCGCAAGATCGATTTGTTACTTTTTGCACAATACGCAATAAAGAAGGTACAAAATATAGAACACTATTTTCTTTCTTGAAAAAATATGTCACAAAAACAAAAACAAATTGCTTAACATTTATTAAAGCTCTGAGAAGTAAATGATATATTTATAATAATGTGACGATTATCCTACAGAATAAAAATTGACGGTAAAAATTTACGAATGTCAACGATAATCTGAAGGAGCTCATAAAATTTCATTTTACTATATGAAATTGATTCATCAAGAATTTATACGAAATCTGCAAACGAATAAACGAACCGATTATATACAAACGAATTTATTGAAATAAACCCAAAGTGGTTCTGCCACAAATCGCATTATCCTTAAAAACAATTTACGCATTGCCGTGTTAGACAAAGAACCTTGAACCTTCACCTCGTGGACCGCAGGTGTAGTTGCTGAACTTTTTTCTTTTCCTAATTTCTTTTTATAGGAGCACTGCAGAAAGTTAGTCCATGCAGCCTCTTATCTGAAACAGGGTTTAGTTGGTGCTTAACGGTTACCAATCTGAAAATCGGTAAAACGTTGTCACGGGAACAGTGAAAATTCCAACAGTTGCTGAACTTGGTCCTTACCAGATAGCTGTTGGCTAACAACATGAGCGAGTGTTTACTTCCGGAGAACTTATACCCTAGTCTCTTCATGGAAAACTTGAACTTCTTCCGACAACCATACAGGCCCAACTGATGACTGTTCAGGCTGCTTTAACTTAACAGCAAGTTCAGGTATGTTTGGAAATACATTGTTCACAGCAACAGTGATTGTTTCCTGGATACAATCTTGTTCCGGCATTGATTCGTATCCGCTCATCATGCGTTTCGTGACAAGACCGCGTTCCGTGAACTCCTGTCACGATTATCCCAGCAGGCATTCGCTGGTTGAATTGACGTTGAAACAACTACCTATATATATTAATACGTTGAGATCGTGGTGAAATGAGGCTTAAATATAAAAATGGAAGCAACGTCTTTCATGAAACGTAGTACTGACGTTGCAATGCAACGTTGCATAAATGTTGCTGCAACGTAAAATTCTCTGGTTGAACAAACGTTGAAGGTCCAAATTTTTTTCGATT
Organism: Hyalella azteca; assembly: GCF_000764305.2. NCBI lineage: Eukaryota > Metazoa > Arthropoda > Malacostraca > Amphipoda > Hyalellidae > Hyalella > Hyalella azteca. The sequence continues at coordinate 446,624 of NW_025943621.1, read as the reverse complement.
GTAGCAGGATTCGAATCCCAGATCGATGGAGACCGCGCGTCGCTTTAGCCACCTTGACCACGGTAGCTCGCGTGCATGAGCCATAGAAATAAGCTAAAGCATTGTTCGACTCTTTGAAAATTGTAATCCATTCTCTGGTCATTAATCGTACACTTATATATATGTACATCATTCAATGTTGGTGTGATAACATTAGTTCCATGCTCGTTAAGAGCTAAACATTCAACGTACCGATATCGACCATTTTCAACGTTGAAAAAAGGTTATTTTATGTCTCTTCTAGTTTTGGTCAGATTTCGACGTTGATATGACGTTTTATTTGGGTTGTTCAGCATTTAAACCTGAAATCAACATTGATTCAACGTTTATAAACGAATCAACATTGAACGTAGCAATATCGACGTTATTTCAAATGCGGAGGAAGCTAAAGTGCGAGGAGAGCAAAATGCGAGGAGAGAACTTACGCATGGAGATCTGAGAAAACGCACGATCCTACAACAGAAAACAGAAAGTAAATATCTACACTTGACAAGTCGTTATATACACAAAAATCACGATATTCCATCAAGTATTCCAAGCTAAATTTCACCACCATAGCACGCAACTCACCCTGGCGTCTGAGTCAACATCCTATAAGAGAGGAACCAGGACGCCAGTCGGGATCGGCATAGTATCTGACAGCTATAATCAATTTAACACCCACGTCAGAGTCGGTCCTACTTAAACTTCGTAGTCTGACATACAGTAGTGGGAAATTTGCAGCAACACTTCATTACAGTTTTCTAGCCATTATTTTGCTCAACAAAAGATGTATCAAACTTATCAGGTTCGTTCACTTTCAGTTACATTTTGAGCTAACACTCTAGCTGCCTGAATTGAAAATTCCTTCACCGCACACGCCGTTCAACCAGTCTTCCCTCTTATACTATTTCATTTCTATGAAGGTTGTGCGTTGAATTTGAATGCTCTCGGCGACACATGTGTCATTTTATCAATGTTCATATATAAAACGGACAAGTATTCCAAAATTAAAGCCACATGACCAAGCGGTCGATGGACAATCATGGTGCCCTGGACAACGGATAAACTTTACCCGCTTCGCCATAGCTACGAGTGACCTCGTTGCAGCGACTCTAAGAGAAATAAGTTTTTGCTGTTCGTTTGTGTCGAATTGCGTGTAAATTAATTGCACTGAAGACGACTATCTTAAATAATAAGGTATTTGATAACATTATGGGTAGCAGCAGATTGCAAATAACCGAAGCCGTTGGTTTCCCTTGTACCGACAATTATAGCATTTTCTGTCAGAAGTTACAAGTTATTCCGTCACCTGCAACGCTTCTCAGCAGAACAGAGATGTGAAAGCGTTTTTTAATTTTTTTATTTCATTTACATTCGTTTCTTATGATATTAAATAATAAAGCCGTTAGCAGTTAATTCAAACTAGCTTGTTACCTCGAAATAAATATAATGAGAGAAAGAAAGAATATTTTTCCAACGATGTGGAGCTGCTTCTCAGTCCATGTGAGCAACAATTAAAATAGTATGAACAGTCTTATCACATTAATATCAATAAATTCTACTTTGATATGCGAATTTAAGTTATTCTCAATAAATGAATGATGAACATCCTACGGGAATCATTAATTTGCTATGTGCTTAGGGCATCACAGTCATGTGCATGAACTCTCTATACTGAAATCAATTTAAACACTTCTAGCCGAAGAAGAGGCGGTGAACAGTATCGGTGTACAAATACAATATTATTTGACCATTAACTTTTTTAACGAATTCCTGTTTCTACCCAATAAAATATCCTATTCTCTAATTTGAACGTGTGTAAGGGATTTAAAATGTATTATTAGAAAAGAATAGTAATCTTCATACATCTTAATATCTTAATTATGTACAATACACGTGGAACCTCGTCTGGTTGCCAACGACGAATACTGTAATTAAAAGTAATTATAATCGACATTGTAATACAATTTACCATGTTCAATTTTAATATCTATAATATCGGATGATTATGTAATAATTTTAGGATCTGGTATTAACAATTATTATTGTGTAATTCACGACAATTCTGGTACGTAGCGCTAATTTCAAGTAAGCCCTCTGGCATCACAAGCCCACGCCACGCCATGCGATTTCTGGCGCGCTAACACAAAATGAGGCGAGTGCTTTCTCGTTGTTGATGTTGGTAAAATATATTAGTTCACTGGGTGAGTGTTAAATCTTAAATATTGTTTCCATAGGAGTATATTCCTTTGTACTTTAAATACAATTGATAGGAATTGTTGTAGGATTTTACATTTCGACTCTTTGAGCCATTACTCACATAAATTATATTGACTCACTCTCATTATGCTGACTCACTCTCATTATGCTGACTCACTCTCATTATGCTGACACGACGAATTAATTAGTTATTCTGACTCTTTTTGGAGAAAACCAAATGATGTTGGAGTGGTACATTATGAATTAACCTTATTTAATGCCCGATATTTAATATCAGTTAACATCACTATTTGTGATGTTAATAATGAGATGAATTGAGTTAGTAAAATGAATTACGGTGAATTGAATCTCACCAGTTAATGGTCCTGAATATTTCGGAGTATTAACTTAAACGAGAAATTCATGTATTAATATCAGGTTATGTTCGCAGGTCTCTACTATGAACCATAATTTACATTGTACATTATATCATATGTGCATCATATTTCCATTTCGCATTGTCACAATTGGACATTTTATTCACACGATACTTTATACCTCCCAGCACCCTTATACTCGCCTTTGATCATGGTCTCCTATCTCCTTACTGATTCAACTTCTTACTCAAAAACCAGAATAAATTACCTAAATAATTACTCCCTTCTTTATTACCCTACCTATCACGGCCTCGGTAGAACCTACAAATTTCTACAATAGCCACGGTTCTCAAACCTCCAAACGTGCATGTGGAATACCCGTATTTTTACACCTGAAAAATAACAAACGACGCGTCGTTGTTACCGTTTCGTTGATGCTGCATCATAATTACATGTATGTTAAAAAATGTACGAGTGAAAGTGTCAATAACCAAGATGAGTTTCTTATGAGTTAACTTAAATGTACGGTTTACTCACACTTGCTGTCGCATCCCGGTGAACCAGTTCCGCACCTTATTTAGGACGTCCCACTGAGTGTGGGTGGTTCCCACCGCGCCTGTTGCAGAGAATAGCATTTTCATGTCGAAATTAATTTCATTTTTCGATAAAATTAAAGGGCAATTACAACAAGCGAACCAACGACCATAGGAGTCCGGCAGCAATCGGTTACGCCTTTTACATTTTCTAACGAGAGTAGTTTGGCACCGATAAATATTAGGATAACTAACTACATAAATCCCTCTGTGTAATTTTCATTGGTTTCACTACTCACTAATTCGAATCTGGACTGTTCTTTGCACGTTAACCATTGGGCGTTATAGTTATGTACATATATGATTTGCGCAGCAGAATTTTTAGCTTATAGCCGAGGCCTCTGGTGTCGGTTTTTGATTCAAATTCTAGTAATCCTTCTGGGACCGTCTATAATCCGTGGTTATACTTGCATACTTCAATGAGGTCACTACACATACGTCGATAACATAGACTGGCAAACGTTTGATTTAAACCTAGCTAAAGTTACGATCATCAATGAATGAATTTCTGAATAAAGCGTAGGTAATTCAGACTTTATTTCATATTATAAAATTGAAGCTTGCTTGTGTGCATGTGTTGAGAAGAATAGGAATGTGGGTTGAAGGTTTATAGAGTGTATGAGACCCAGTTGTTTCGTGCCCGTGGGGCCGGGTGTTGTTTACATTAAACGTTGGTGAGCTTATCGCGATGGAAATACAGTTGGGAATTCGGCGTCACTTGGAGGGGTCTGTGCGCAAATTCTGCCTATATAACGGCCCAAAATTCGCGCCAAAAGATTGTTCTACTGTGGTGGCCGTCACGCTAGTACTGTCAGCAGCATCTCCGCAGACGTAGGTGACGGTCCCGGCCGTCGGCCGGCTGGGTAAGAAATAATGGGCGCACGGAACATCGACACGACTCCGATATAATAACGTTAGAAATTTACGAGATACGGCCGTAACTTCGCTTATTTGTCCTCTCAACATTCATTGCTACAGCTGTGACTTAGCAGTGAGACAACCAAGACGTCAACGATTATAACGCCAGCAAACAGAAGATTAAAGTTTTCGAGCATTGAGCAATAATTATCATCGGTACAGTCATCAACATGATACAGTCACAGTTGTCGTCTGTAGCGGTACGGTCACGATCACCAACAGCAGATGCACGGCAATAAGCTAGGAGTACACTGTTAGAAAAAAAACGGTGAAAAAAACGGTCCCACTGGCGTTCTAGTGGCCGGTCGCCCCGTGAAAATAAACTGTTTCGCCGTTTTTATCAGATGTTTTGCGGTTATCTAGTGTTAAATTAGAATAAAAACGGTGACACGGTGCTTCTTTTCACGTGCCGACCGGCCACTGAAACGCCGGTTAAAACGTTGCCGGTAATTTTTCTAACAGTGTAACATCATCTACGATGAAGAGTACGCCACTATTGCGAAGTACGGTCGTTATATAAATTCTACGGTCAGACCGGCCGTGATACACCATGCAATCATATGCTCGTAGATTACGGCTATGAAGACAGAGTGACTGCGAAAAGCGACCGCGGGGACGCGTGGCTACGGCTGCCGTACGGCCGCTAGAAAAATGGCCGCAAACGCATGCGCGAAGAACGGTCGTTTACGACAGTCGTAATCAACGGAGCTGCGACGGATTAACGTTTTCTGGTAATTTGGAAGTTTGAGATATGTAAACTGATTGATTTTCATCTTTGATTGTGTTCGGATTGCCCATTTCCTAAACTAGAGATTTTTGTTAACATAGGATGTCAAGTTTAAATTTCTCAATATAATATTAAATATACCAGAGATTCACTGCAACCCTCTATCTGTGCGATTTTTGCCGCTACCTACTTCATATGATAACTTATATACGCGAATACTCCGAGTAAAGCGTAAGACGCGACTGTCGCAACCTGACTAAATTAAAGCAATTGCCGATGAATAATAAAATTATAGCAATTAAACCAAATCTTATCGTTTACATTTTCCAAAACCTAATCACTTCGAAAAACGACTGAAATAACAAAAGCGTGCAATATCACATAACAACAAATAACGACAATACCGACTATCGCTTAATTTCCATTTGCCCATTTATTGCTGGTCTTTAATTTAACGGAATCTTATCTTATAATATCTCGAGGATTTTAATGGTACGATAAAAATACAGATATCGGTGTTACATATATCTCTCCATCAGCGTAATGATTCGGTGACGGACTTTTATTTGGGGATTTACTTGATTTTTTACTCTGATTTAACAGAAAAATCTTGACTACGCAATGATCGCTCAGTGCAACAGAAGCTGGCAGCGACGTTCCCTGGATACATCGAACTCATTCTTTGCTTTACTTTATACCAGATTATTTAACGCTTGCACTGCTTTCCATTTTTCAGAATAACTTCATACATTTACGTATCTCACTGTGCACCAAAATAATTTCAGTGAAATTAATGTATTTGAAGTTTTTTGCGCGAAAATATTGAGTATTTGCTGAATGAAGATGTAAACTCACCATGTTCAAGAAAGTATGCACGGTGTATTCATCTTGAAAATATTCATAGTGTGATAGTTTGCCTCATATCGCTCATATTGGATTAATTTTTCTGTAACTCTGTCTGCATTATGTGCGTGGCTTAATAAATTCATTTATGCCTGTTTTTATATTCTTGACGTTCTGTGGATCCTAATAATGGTAATACATTTCAATGCAAGTGAATCTTAATTATATTTGTATCAGGTTTTCTATACCAGTCAGAATTCATCAAGAGGTCGCGCTACTTACGCCACCTCGGGGCATTGAGGACCGTGGCTGAATTAAATAATATGCGTTTAAAAATTACTTTTTAAAGACGACACATCCATATAAAGAATCCAGTGACCCCGATGTTACACATAGAAGGGAATATACTTTGCTTTAATATTTTATAAATAGGATATTAGAAATTCTAAACCGGCTCCAAGCCGATAAATAAATTTTTACAACCTTATTTATCTGTTTTTCAGTTAGCAAAATATTAATAATTTATATTCATTAGTTTATTAAACAAACAGTTACCCATCAAAATGCCTAATTTGGCAAATAATTAAATGCAAACAAGTTGCGTGACCCAGATCAAGCCAGTGCGGGAAATATGTTAGATGGACGATTGCAAAAATAAACAAAACACGGGGCATTGTCTCCACTAACTTTTCCCCAGTAGCGTGGAGCATCGTTTTTAAGTCCTTTTAACCCTCTACCGCCTGCCATGAGTAACCGGAGCAATATTGTCACGCGCCTACTTCCCGAAAAGGATACGTTCTAGTGAGCGCAAAATTACTTGCACTGATGGCTGCCGCCACGTACAACTTTAAAATGTTCTCTGTTGCATACAAACGTCCTCAGGTTGCTACACTCAATAGTTTACGTATATTTTAAGTTGAAAGTTATGTTCCCGGAGAGTGACATACGGCAGTATAGGGCTAAAGCCCCTTGCCAGCTAGCATCCAAAACCTGAATGAAACGAATCCCGGAATTGATGAAAACCTAAAAGGAAACACGTAAACTCTAAACGTAAAATGAAACAATTGTTACTATAAAAATGATAATTACCGTTCTAGCTAAATAAATACTATTAGATAACAATTACAGTACGCAAAACATTCATTATTAACTTTATTTATGTTCGAGTACAATGAAAAGGTTTCAATATAATACTTAGTTTACGACCATCAGTAACTTCTGTGCCTAGCTATACGATTCTGTAGGCTAGTTGGGAGTTCTTTTGATCCAAACATCGGAATGACTGTAGAGGCAGAGTCTGACTCCAACACATCGGAGTCACTGACTTCTTTCTTGCATCAACTTCCTGTGGAACTAGTTTTTCACTATGGCGCCTTACGTGCGAATATTCAGCTGTTGTGCAAAAAGCCTTAATCAGATACATCGTACGTTAAGGCCGTGAACACAGCAGACGAACGATTTAACATCCGACGCAGCAGCCGACTCAGCTGTTGACGTAGCAGCCAAAGCAGCTGCTGACGTAGCAGCCGACGAAGCAGCCGACGCTCGACATAGCTGCCGACGTAGCAACCAACGTAGCAGCTGACACTTCCAACGATCAGGCTCAGAATCGTATCTATTCCCGGACGTGCAGCCACTCTACTTTAATCCATCATTGCTATGACTCAGTACTCAATAATGCAGGCATTAGTGCTTCTTAAATAAAAAAACGGCTGCCGAGAAGCCAATTTTCACTTCGATCACGCTTTAAGACTTTTTGGAAATAACGGCAAAGCTATCAACATCTGCAGGGACACTACACCTATCGGCGTCAAGGAGGAGAATGTGAGTTTAGCCTAAAATTTTCACCTTCACGCAATTTTCACCTTCATATAAATCTCTCCCAAAACTGGCACCCAAAACGTTTGGAATCAAATTACCAATTTCCGTCCGAGATACATTAAAATTAAATTCATAAACTGAAACTGATTAAGCTCAAACTTAAATTGTGACAAGCAGGGATGAAACTATGGATTATGTTTTGAATGAATTTGTGCAGCCAATTGTATGGCAAAGTTGATTTACTTTCACGGGAGTTCGTTTTTTCATCGGCTATGTTGTACGCATGCACAGAAAATGTATGGGTCATATTTTTCAATTGTGGCATATTTTCTTACCCTTAAATGCTATTTTTCCTTGCCAAACAGGTACCGAATAACCAACACAATCGTTAACAATGCATCGCGATTCTGAGGAAGTTTTACTCGTTTCTCGGAGTGTTGCCGCGCAGCAGAAGTTCTGTGTTGTAGCAACAGCAACAATGTCTTCCGGGTCACGAGGCGTGCGTGCAGCGCAACAATACCGAGATACGAGTCTGTTCCGTTATCAATGATGGCATCAGTAATCACTGCATTGATCATTGTTCCTGAACTTGAGGTGGATTTAAGCTGTCTTAAATACATCAGTAGCACCACCGCGGTCGTCAGAAGTATTCATGTTTTCAGAAGGAAGGCCTAAAAGTAAAAGGAGTAAACTCTCACTCGTCAATAGCCTACGGAAATCGAGCGAATAATAAGTGAAGAGGCTACCTGCTGAACTCACGGTGAGTTTTTTTTTGTTTCCCAAAATTCCCGTGGCTTCTCGTGGTGACTCATGCTTTGCGTCTGGAATATTCCGACTCGTACGGTTACTCGTCTTGTCCAATGCGTAGCTCACCACCCTTCCATTGAGCTGGATCTATTACATTATTATAGTCCTAAGCCAGACACTTGCCCTCGAAACACGCATCCGTTTCCAAGGGACCAACATGTGAATTATGAATCGTACTTCCAGTTTATTCCAGTCGATCGGTAATTACAAAACTTATGTTCACCTCTGAAGCTTCGAGCTCGAACTCTGATTGGTTGCTACGATAATCGTCTGGCCATTCAGAATCAAGTTTCAAAAATGCTGTGACCGTCAAACCTGATTGGCTTAAATCTCTTGCCATTGAAAGTTGCGTGCCAATGAGCTTCGCGATCCACCAGCGAACAGCTAACTGGATTGGCTGACCTCGTGAATTCTCGACCTTCCATGTACATCAGTTCAGAGGAATTCGAATAATGATCGCCACCGCCAATGACCAATCAGAGACCGTGTTTTTCTAAACAGTCGAGCAGAAGCGGTCGAGATTTTAGGACCAGTTGCGCGTTCGCTATCGTCGAAAAAGGTTGTGTACTTGCATCATCAGCTTGGTGCAGCGGTTGACTTCTGTGAGGGCTAAACGCTCGTTAGTATCATTATTCTTTGTTTCGGTCGTAGCAGTCCCAGGCCATATGATGGATCGCCACCTCTGATTTTCGTTCATCCGCCCTCATTTGGGCCAGCAGCGGCACGATGCTGTTGCTTGCTTCTCGCCTTCGGTAGTGGCGCAGGGGCGATCGATCAGGGATTCTGCCCAGGAACACGTCCAGTTGTCTCTTGAAGGTCTCCAGGGTGAACTCCCCCTCTCTTAAATCCTGTGGTAGGACGTTAAACAGCTTTGGCCTCGCCACGGAAAGGGGTCCTTCCCGTAGGGACTGAAATCTGACCGCAGATCTGTTACGTAATGGGGGATCTCCGTTCTTTCGTTATGGTATGTCTCAATCTTGAAGGTCTCGCTTTCGAAGTTTGGTGCCATTCCGGTTATCATTTTCCACATTTACAGAATGACATGCCTTTTCCGTCTCCTCTGCAGTGAGTACAGACCCAATCGCTGCAACCTTCCCCAGTAGTTCAACTCCTCCATCCCTCTGATCCTGGAAGGCAAGGTTCGTTGGATCCCTTCCAGTTGCCGTAGTGCGCCGATTGTGAACGGGGTCCAAAGCTGGCAACCGTATTCAATGATAGGTATTACAAGGGCTCTGAATAATGTGATAATCGGTTCCGCTTCTCTCGTTCTGAACGTCAGCCAGATCCAGTCCATCTGTCGCCTGCCTCTTGCGGTTATTGAAGCAATTTGATCGTCAAACTTGACCTGAGTGTTCATCAACACTCATAGATCGCGAACGAGTCGCTTCTCATCGATTTTCGAGTTGTCAGGTGCCAGGTAGCGGTGCTCCATTCCAGCTCTTCTGGTTCTTCTGTACCTAAAAACCTCAAACTTGGTTCCGTTGAACTGCATGTTGTTCACTTGGGCCAGGTCATATATGGCAGAGAGGTCTTCATGCAACCTTTCGCAGTCCCTCCTGTCCGTTATAGTCATTAGTACCCTGGTGTCATCCACGAATGACGATATAGAGGCGTGGTTCACTGCCACGTCTATGTCGGCGATATGTATGAGGAAAAGGATTGGAGAGGAGTACCGTCGTTCCCTGTGGTACTGCACTCTTCACCCTAGCCTCTATCGATCTCGAGCCTCCAACGACAGCTTCTTTCAATGACAGACAGCATTCTTTCTGTTAGGAAGCTATGGATCCATGCCAGCAATTCACCTCCAACCCCCAGTAGTCTTACTTTTCTGAAGAGCACTCCATGTTTAACTTTGCCAAACGCTTTTGCAAAGTCCAAATACACCGCTTCCACCTAGGCCCACTCTTCCAGCATGGCAAGGATTTGGTGGTGATGCTCAAATAACTGAGACAAACAGAGGCGATTTCGTCTAAACCCGTGTTGCCTTCTGTTGAAAAGGTCAGTTTCCTCCATGTACTGCACCAACCTTCTGGCAACAACCTTCTCAAATACTTTGATTACGTGTGATGTTAATGAAACCGGCCTGTAATTATGGGGTTTGTCTCTCGCACATCCTTCGTAGATTGGGATTATTAGCCCTAATTTTAGGTAACTAGGAACGTTTCCTTCTCTCACTGATGTTTTCCAGAGTAAAGTCAGAGGGACCTTCAGTGCACCGACACATTTTTTCAGTAACACGGCAGGAGCCCCATCTGGCCCGGGAGCCAAATAGGTAGATAATTCTTGGATGCTCTTCTCTAGTTCCGGGGCTTCAAACCAAATGTTCATCAGCATTCCCCCCCTGGAGGTCTTGAATGACTCCAATTCCGTTCTCCTGTCTTGAGTGTCGGGGTTTGCTGAATACTTTTTCAAACTGCGCTCCTAGCAGTTCGCACATGCCCTGGTTTTCTCCAATAAGGACATTTTTATTTTTCAGAGGCCCCACTGATGCTCTAATTTTGGTCTTTGACTAGGCATATTTGTAGAAATATTTTGGATTCTCCCGAATAGCAGCCACCGCTTGCACCTCCGCAACTTATTCAGCCTCGTGCGAGTCCTGCAACTGTCATTCAGTGTCCTCAATTTTCTCCTTGACATGTTTCAGCCTCTGCCTCTCCATATTCCAGGAGGCGGCCGCTCTCTGGTTGTCTCGTTCGTTTTCTCATGAGGATCCGTCTGTCCCTCGGAATAATGTGCCGTTCGTGTGTCGTTCTTCCCGGCGTGTGGCGCGTGCATACCTGCAGTAATAATTCGCACAGCTTGTATATTGCTTCGGCGTTTAACTCCAGGAACTCAGATCTCCAGTCAATTTCGAGGAGTTCGTTCCCAATGGCCTCCCAGTCTGTTCTTCGATGATGAAAATTTAGCATAGCCAGGCCCCCTCGAGATGTAGGTCTGGGCTGGTTTCCAATCCAATTGATGTTTCGACTACCACTAGTCGATGGTCTCCTCAATCCGAATATCAGCAACCAATTCTTCATTGCTAGTGAAGAATAGATCCAGGATATTGTGTTCTCATGTTGGCACAAGTACCTGTTGACTTAGCAGGTGCTCCCTAGTGAATCGAAGTAGTTAATTGTGTTCACTGGGTTCCGTCCTGATCTCTGCTCCCTACACAGTCCAAGTGTGGCCATCGTATGCGTGGTAGGTTAATAGCTCCCTCATCCACAATGTTTGGGGAAGGTTCACTCAAGTTGGCCACCTGTTTCTATTCTCTCATGCGTTTCATTGAATTTTTCCGGCGGGCAGTCAGGCAGTCGGTATACGATGGCTATGCACAATTGGAGATGGGAGATGTATAGTATTATAACATGGTCCACATATCCACTGGAGCCTAAATTCAGAGGAACTGTTTTTGCCGCGAGGAAGTTTCTGAGGAAGACTATAACGCCTCCTCTTTTCCTTCCTTTTCTTTTCGGTCTAATCGGTAATGTTGAAACCCTCTCATTTCGCGTTCTTCATCTTGGATATCCTCTTTTAGATGTGACTCGGTTAAGGCAAGCACGATTATTCCCTCTGTCTCAGCAATTTCTTTAAGTACGCCGATCTTGTGGCATTTCCTTCTTGGGAAGAGGCCCTCTATTTGGCCAGACTCTTTCTTTACGGTCTTAGTTGCTGCAACACGTACTGCATCGCGATGGGTCTCTGGCTCAGCAGCTATTGCATTTGTTGCTGTAATTTTTGCTGTTGTTCGCGCAGTGTCAACAGCTGTTGCATTTTTTGCTGAATCTGATCTAATTGCTTTTGCAGGCCTAAAAATTACTACGACGGATATCGAGTTCTCTGTGTTGTTCTCCACTCCGTTAGAATGTGGTGTCCGGTGTGTTAATTATTGGGACAGCCCTGTTGTACGTCTTATTACGATAGATTCGCCCTTCCCAGAACTGTTTTTTAACAAATGCATTTTCTGAAATTTTGAGTTTGGGAGTAGAATGTATCTGGTGTTCCGAGGATGAAGTAAAAAAGTCCCGTCTCCCTTTGTCATCATTTCCCGCCTGCGGGTCGAGTCTAAGGTGATGAAACCGACAGTTGTCTTGCTTGCAAGCGATATATATTTTTATAGTATTCCAGCACAACAACGGCTGGTAGAATGGGCAGTATTTCACATTTTTGCATCCACTCTGGTTTTTGCTTCCAAATGGTGAAAATTTGTGACAAATCTAAGGGTGAGGATACCTACAGCTCAATCCTTTATTCTCCCGATCGCAATTTCCCTGAAAATACCTCCAGCAGGTGTTTCTTACCAGGCGGAATAGTAGGGTAAGAAGAGGCATTTAAATGAGATTTAAATTTTGAAATCTCATTCAAATGAGAGGCATTTAAGAGGCATTTAAACGACCTGTGGGAGTGAGTGTGGAGCGGGAGAGGGGAAGGGCCACCCCTTCCCCATCCTTCTCCAGGCTGCGGTCAAGGAGTAGAGTGCGAGTAAGTGTAAAGGGAGGCAGGGTAAGATTTCGGACAGCGGTGGGGCAGAGGGAGTAGAGAGCGGCAACACCTGTGCACGCCGGCCGAGGGAAGCGATCGCGTTAGGCATATTTTGAATTGCTTCACTCCCTAGATCTCCATGCACAACTTCGGTCCATTCCTTGAACCACTCCTCATTCTTTACACATTATCAGTAGATGAATGACGCTCTCGTCTTTACTTATCTAGCAAGTTGGAATACTAGTAACAGGGAGCATTCAAAGTGACAGAACAGGCTGCAAGAATTACATCGCAGCGCAAATGTACCGAAAAAAAGTTCTTGCATTCAATTCATTCTCCATATGGTTGGCTTGTACAAGCTTTGGCTGCCATTTTTACTGCTCGCAATACTGATCTCTGAAATGCTCTCTTACTATCTCATTCAAGAGTTCACTGAACTTATTCAGTGGTCAAAATTTGCGTTATTCACTCACAAATTTGTCAGATATAATGAAATCTAAACACTTCACAGAGAAGAGAAAATTTTGCAAAATGATTCTTAAAATCCATTTTGTTCTCTATTCACACTCTTTACTGACTTCATACTGAATTTCAGACTTTTTACTGAAACACTGCCACCAACAGGCAATAGGAGAAGTCAACTCAGGACCAAATAGAATCAAATAGTAAAGTCAAATCAATAATCAATTAGTATCGAGCGAATAATAAGTGGAGCGGCTACCAGCCCCACTCAGGGTGAGTTCTTTATCTCACATATCTTGGTTATTGGCTTCATTTTAATACTCTGGAGATGTTGGAGTACTTCAAACCCCGTGCGGTCTTGGTATTTGAATCGGAAGCCAATTTATTATTCGCTCGGTTGTACATTTTATATAAATTCAGGGTATTCTGGCGGTAAATTGGTCGGAATTTTATTTCAATTAGGCGTGAAGTTTCACTACAAATTATTGCATTCAGTTTTGTAGAATAACGGAACTTCTCTGCTGCCAGGTGAAGAGCTTTATTTTTTGTAGAAGAAATTGCAGTCGTGTGTATAGTTTTATGGAAGTTCTGCGTTGTCAGGTGTATAGTTTTATGGAAGTTCCGTGTAGTCAGGTGTAAAGTTTTATGAATGTTTTTTGAAGTCGGGTGTATAGTTTTATGGAAGTTCTATGCAGTAAATGATAGAGTTTTATGGAAGTTCTGTGCAGTCAATGGTAGAGTTTTATGGAAGTTCTGTGCAGTCAATGGTAGAGTTTTATGGAAGTTCTGTGCAGTCAGGTGTAGAGTATTGTTATCATGGCAGGATGAACCAAGTTTTTCAAATTCGGTAAGGAAATTGATTTGAACATTTGAATTCACTGAAGAATTTTCTTGGCGCAAACTTATATGCAATCATCAGTTAAGGACAAATCTGTCAACTGACTTATTTTACTAATTCGATTCCTGTAACTTAGCAGACAGAGAGAGCTGTGTATACTCAGAACAATGCGGGATGTTGAAGGTTACAAGGTCCTTGCATCCCCAGATCCATCCGATCTGCGAAATAACTTGAAAAGATTTAGTCGCAAACATAACTTTAAATTTATCATATGTTTGATATTTATTGGAGCTTCAGTATACGTGATGGCAAACTATGATGTGAAATTTTCGGCTTCTGGTATGGACATGGGTTGTTTGGATTCTGAGCTGAGCAGGATTCACCAGAAACGTGCCAGACAATTGCAGCCATTTTCCTTGACTTCAAGCTTGAATCATTCGATTGAAATAGGCAATGTAAATCCTAAATGTGATTTGCCGTGGTGGGATGGTGCTCTCGACAACTGTTGGGCAATTCAAGAACAATTTATTGCTCAGAAAAACAAATCGCGAAGCCATTGCGGCAAGAGGGCAGACTTCGCTGGGCCCAATCAAAAAGTCCTCTCCTACTGCGTATATGGAAATTATTCAAAGTACGCGTCTGGATTTCCCAGCATTTTAGACGCCGTAAGGAAATGGTACCCGGGGTGGCTGGTTCGGCTGTACACTGAACCTTCCATGTACGTCAACGAACTCAGACCTCTCATGCTGCAGCACCCATACTTGTACTTGTGCGACGTGAGCCACTTACCAGGCGACATCCCTGACGCCCGCGTGCCAGATTCCATGCTGTGGAGAGTAGCAGTCTTGGGTGACGAGACGGTCGACGTGTTCCTGGCTCGAGATATAGACGCAGAGGTGAGCTGAAGTTTGTAGCGGGTGTTTGTCGACATTGAAATCATTCTCAAGTTTCAAGTAGTTGCTTACAGTCTTCAAAGCTGCTTCTGTACCTGACAAAAAACATTCAAAATAAAAATTGTGGGTGGTGCACCGATGGTTATATTGTTTGGTAGCGTTTATCGACGAT
Organism: Hyalella azteca; assembly: GCF_000764305.2. Lineage (NCBI taxonomy): Eukaryota > Metazoa > Arthropoda > Malacostraca > Amphipoda > Hyalellidae > Hyalella > Hyalella azteca. Next base: position 431,489 of record NW_025943621.1, on the reverse strand, counting down.
GATTTCTATAGGGTCTGGTTCATTAATGGCGCAGTGCAGGCAAATTCCTTTATTCTTACTTGTAAGCCACCGACAATCGTTCGCCGAAACTGCGCAGTGCACGAAGGAGTATGCCACTGTAATTTGTCCGACATAGAGTATTTTCTTAGGTTGCGGTTCATTCATGGCCAGTGATAAATCATGAATTAATTTAAATGAAGTTCTTCAAAATTTATTTTGCCTCGAGTAGGTATAATTAGGTCCGAATGTAACTGAGTCGGTAGAAAGGCGTTTACATAATTTTCGAGCTCAAGTGAAGCCACTAGACACTTGCCACAAACAGCTGTTCCCCGTTGCTGTTAAACTCTTGCTGATACAATGTTCATTAGACGAATTAGCATTAGATAGACGAAATTTAGACGAGGGGTAAGTTTTGACTTCACTCGAGGAGTAGCTATCGAGGGCTCATTGTTGCACCATCCGTGTCAGTGGGTAGTTATTAGTGGAAAAAAAATTTTCGGGTAGGGTGGCATTGACTGATTATAGGTGGAACATGGGTTGGACAGTGCATCGATGCGCCATCGGTGCCTCACCAATGATTTCCAACCCAGTTCTCCTAATAAATCAGCGGTGCTCAACGAATATATTTTTATTTGGGATTAAGATGTATTTTCCAGGTTAGACTTGTGCGCTGAACGCAATTCACAATAAATATGATGAAACCGCTCATAACTGGACCTTTAAGCGCATTCTCGCCGTTAATTATGCAAGCTTATTTTTTGTTAAAATTTTTTGATGGTCAACAAATAATCAGCTGCGCAGTTTGTATTTCGAAGAGAAATATCAGAGATTCCTTTCATATTCAAAATCGTTGCAGATGTTGTATCGCGAAGTGGCAGCCGTTCATGAGTTCTTGGAATCAGGTAAGATGCTGCACATAATGCGCGATCATCCATGGCATGGCGTGTCACTCCTGGGGGGAACTTACGGCGTGAACCAGGCAGCCTGCAACCGCTCACTCCTAAATCACATCCGCCGCCAAGTTTTTGACCAACGCCAAAAAATCAACGATCAGTCCGTGCTGCAAGTGAGAGAAGGAAATTAGTTTAATATAATATTTTGCCAGAAATATTGAAGTTTAATATGTTTATTATCGAGTAACTTTTTCGTCATAAGGGAAGGTATGCATGACCACGTGAATGTAGCAAGGATTGAATTTTGGGTTCACGTTTTCATTATTTTGGTTCATACCATTGCCGAAGTCATATTACACGTATGCATAAGTAACGCATCAAAGCCGAATTAGGTACAAAAATATCTTATAATTGACTTCTTAGGACTCGTTTATCGTCGAGTGACTTCTCAGAGAATCAAACCCATGTTAACTAATATCATATGCAGAAATTCACACTTATATGCTCTCAACATGACATAACTCTCTATTGGATTGACAATGAACACTTTTGACAAATAGCGATTATTCACATTCATCATCGTATAAAAAATAATTAAGCTCCTTTTTCTCTTTATGACAACGTAATTAGTTTGTACTATACTGAAGCAGGATTTCGTACTGCGCCCTCATTGGGCACAAACGTTTTGAGGCATCTGAATCATGGCACAAAATTGCACTATCAAGAGCTAAACAATGGTATAAGAAAGATTTGTGGAAATTAATTACAAGATAATATTTGAAATAAATGGAGTTTGATTGTTAAGTGTAAGAGAATAAAATCTTTGCACTGACAGATAAGGACGGCTCAATAATCATCCTGCTGTTCGTAGTATGGAACATGAATTTGATGCAAAAACTGATACCAAAATATGGTTAGCCCAGTGTTAAAGCTCAGAGTACCAAGATAGGAGAAGAGAGGTGCTGGTTCGATCCCAGCTCTGTGCGCCAGTTTCTGGTCAGAATCGGCAAGGAGGCCGGGTGGTTAAGCTTTGGAAATTTGAAGTAGTGAGTTGCGAGTTCAAGCCCGCAACAAGCTGTGGATGTTCTGAAATGTTAGGAATCGTCAACAGGTCTACGGCCAAATAAATGCTGAAAAAAAGATAAAGAGAAAAAGATCAAAGCCTAAATATTTATATTTTGATGACAGGTGATATCTAATCATAACGTGCCCCTCACTTTTTAATGCAATGTGAGCTAACAATATGGGCGATTATAGTTAGTTATTTTTCGATCCGCATTTCACATCGGATTTTTACAGTAATTAGATGAAGGTGTGCCATTTAGTACATGCAGAAAAGCCTCAGCTTATTTCGACATTTAATTATTTCCTAATAGAGCCCTAGTATGAAATAATTCAAATACATATGACTGAAAACTCTATTTACTTACCAGCAATATCTATTCCACCACTGTAACGACACCTGAAACCAGGCTAAAGTTATTTTTTTTGATCACTATTTCTATAAGGAGAAAGCCTATTTCATTGATCATTGCATAAAGTATTTTAGAAATAGGTTCAAATTAAAATCTCTGAACAGTATTCATATGTAAGTTTAATTTGTCATGCGATGGATTTTAACTGCTATCTGTTTGAATCCCAAGATGTATTTATACCCCAAGCTGGTTCACAGCTCCATCTCCCACGACAGCTATAGCTGCCAACACTTCCCCTCAACTGTGCCCTTCCCAACACAGAGAAACGCCAGCCAGTTTGTCGGCAACAGGAGGTGAGACTTGGGAAACTATTGCGTTATCATGGTCTCCATTCAGTAGTGAGAAATAGATTTTAATTAAAAGAAAATTATTACAACAAATTATTACAACTAATTATTAGTAATATTGACAATTTTAGTGAGTGTTAGTGTATCACTAATTTGATTCAAAACTTGCAGGTACAGAAGTGAATTCTCAGATGATTTGGTAAAGGATGAGTGTCCCGTTGAATGCAGGCCTCCCACACATCAGGACTGGAAATTTTGCTGAAGAGTTGTCCTTGCATGATTCAGAACACAAACTTACTTCGTTAAAGGGTAAAAAAATTGGATATATTTTCAGAGCTATTTCAATTTTGGTGTTACTTTGATACGCTCAGTATGTATAATTGTTCATTGTCAGGTAACAATTTTGATGAAGTCATGTTTAGGAGAAAATCTCAGGAGCTGCTTCAATTTCAATCTATATCTTGAGAACGTATTGCATATTTTCGCTCAGGCAAATATATTCTCAGTTTTATTGTAAGGATTTACCCTTTGGTACTGGTACTCTTGATGATTACTATTTACTACGTTTTTTACCACGTTTTTCTTGACTTAGTTTCGTGTGTGTCTGTCATCAAAAATTCAGACCTTAATTTAGAGCTCTTCTAAACATCCTAGTAAGCTGAAATTTGGCATGCATGTTTATGCTGCCTAACAATTCAGGATTTGATCATCAGAAATAATAATTAATTTTTTTTAATTAAAAAAAAACACAAAAAATTCACGGTTTGGAATTCAGTTTTTTCTCGAACATCCACACTAGCCAACCCTGGAAATTGATTTGAATTGCTAAAATTGCTAACTAAAAAGTAGAAAATAAATAAATATTAAAATTATTTTTAATAACCACGTTTTTCTGTTTTTTACAAAACTAAAAATAGTGAAATAAAACAAATAAAAAAACTTTTAAAAACCACGTTTTCTTAACGGACAAAAAAGAAAAACATTTACTCTTACATACCATTACATAACATTTTACATAACTTAAATGTTATGTAAGAGTAAATGTTTTTCTTTTTTGTCCGTTAAGAAAACGCGGTTTTTAAAAGTTTTTTTATTTGTTTTATCTTAGCTTAGTTTCGTGTCTGTCTGTCTGTCATCAAAAATTCAAACCTTTATTTAGAGCACTTCTGAAGATCCTAGAAACTTGAAATTTGGAATGCATGCTTATGCTGCCTAACAATTCAAGATTTGATCATCAGAAATAATAATTTATGAAAAAAAAAAATTTAAAAAAATCATGTTTCGGAATCGAGTTTTTTTCTCCAACATCCAGATTGGCAACCCTAGAAACTGATTTGAATTGCTAAAATTGCTAAACTAAAAAGTAAAAAATAAATAAATATAAAAAATTGTTTTCAAAAACCGCGTTTTTTCTGGTTTTTACAAAGAAAAATAATGAAATAAAACAAATAAAAAAGACTTTTAAAAACCGCGTTTCCTTAACGTACAAAAAAGAAAAATATTTACTCCTACATAACATTACATAACATTTCACATAACTTAAATGTTATGTAAGAGTAAATGTTTTTCTTTTTTATCCATTAAGAAAACGTGGTTTTTAAAAGTTTTTTATTTGTTTTATTTTCAAATGAAGGCCAATTATTGCTTGACTGCCAATGAATGAATGGATTAGGTCAGCAGGTAACAGGGATCGACATCCAAGACGTTGCAGCACTGTAGCAAAACAATTGAGTTGAGTTATACAAGTATATGACAATCATATCCGTAAGGCGCAAATTGAATTACCAATATGATGGATACAAAAATTGTATCTACAGGAAACAGCAATCGTCATTTCGCAAATGTCGTGCACTAATCAAAAATATATAAGCAACATTATACGACTTGTGCTGGAACGAGATAAACATTTTGACACGACCAAGCTTTTCTTTGAATGGAGGGAAACAAACTAAGTTTCCAGAAAATTTATGTCAACTAAGATGAACTGTTAGCCAGCCATTATTAGGACGGAAATATCTAAATTACCGTTTATTTCTCAGAAATAGGTATCCAGATTATACTCAAATATCTGAAAATCGCTTGTGAACTGGTCGCTCAAAGGTACATTGCTGCCTTGAATTCTGATCATCCCCGGCAAGATTAGTGTGATAATACCATATTTAATTCTGATTTTTAGCGAATTTCCTCTTTATAGAAAAAATGCACTATTGTGCTCGCCTTGTCCGTCTGTCTGTCTGTCTGTCCGTCTGTCCGTCCGTGACTTCACGTTTTCTTTGATTTTAAGAAGCGGGCATGCCTGTATCAAAGATACGAAATCTCTAGCTCTAATGCACTGTACTAATCGCAATGAAAACTGTTTTATGCACGAGAAAATGCGCTCTCTGTCACTCACTGCCGTGAGTACTGAGTTATATTTTTATGGTTAATTTTAATCATAGCAAGCGATGTATGTATTATTAAGATTTCCTAGTACGTCAAGCTAGCAAAGTTGCTTGCAGCGGAGCGAGAATGTGTAATATAACCTTTTTTCTCTGTCTTATCATGCATAACTATGCAAGTATTGATACGAACGTTTTCATGTATCCTGTCAGCCGAATTATATTCTTTTGTTATCTTTTCAAACGTGATTTCAACTGTACAAAATATACACAAAATTCTCACGTTGACCATTAATAACCTTGTGCCAATTAGAGCACCTATACAAATGGATGAGCGTTCCGTACGATCGCATACTTTTTCAAAGTTATTCGTCTGTTGACGTTTTGTTTAATTTTAAATATGGACACTCTTTATTATGGAAACTTCTTCGCGTTACTATTGATAGTCTCGAAATAATACGTGTACGCTGCGTAAACCGATCAACCGTTGAACGCAAAGTTCCATTGACTTTACGCTTTGTTCAGTTTTATGGGAGCATTTCTAAGCAACTATATTCGCGATGAGTGCCCGCCTTCATTCACTAGCTACATAAATACCAACAAGAAACTGTGTGTACGGGTCTCAGTGTGGTATCCTTGATACCATCGTATTTTAGCTGCTGCTTTGCCGAAGCGCATTGCTGCATTCTAAATAGGTTATTAATTAGTAGTATTATATATACCATTGATGCGTTTCAAGTAACTTTGCAATACAAACCACCGTGAGAACGAAAATCCCCTAACAATTCAAAGCGCCCAATTATATTGGTTGAACATGGGCTGTGATGAGCTTACAATAAGAGGAGAATTTCGTCCCGATGGGAACAAAACGATCAGATTCCTTCAGTGCGAAAAGCGTGCGGCTTGACCAGAGAAATAAAATATACACTACGCATTTTTCCACCATTGTTTTCTTATTGGTCCATCTGGTTTATCCGGGTGTACAAATTATTACGTTTGAAATAAAAGCATTGAAAACATGGTAGAGCCCAATTAGCGTGGAAATATAATAATATATGGCACGGTATCTATTAGTGTGACGAATAGTATCACATACATGATGCAAATCATCAAATAATAATTCAAAAGTTAAGCCACACCCTCAAGTCAATAGTGCGCAGCCTTTGTACTACATAGCGACAACCAGAGCCCAGGTCACGGGGCCGCGTCTGACCTGGCGTCTGACCTTCGTATCCATGATACCGGAATGTGGAGTTGCCCGTTGTCTGGGACGCGCCAGCGGCACGCGGCCTCGCTGACCTTAACGCTAGCATGTATTACAAGCGCGTTATATAAATCATAACGAATACAAGGACGAATAAACGATAATTGAAGTGGGGGTTAACTTACTGTTTTCATCGGAAAATACTTAGCTGTACCGCGGTTGCTGTAGTTAAGGTGACAGGAATAGATGCAGGAACCAATACTGAATGATGACTTAGAAAACCACGTTGCATAATCAACTTGGTTGACATCAACTGATTGCTTGTATAAAAACGGATTTTGAACGATGTTACGAGGCCTAGTGCTTAAAATTAAAATGCGGATTTTTAAGTTGACTAAATCAATTAGGTTCATAAATCAAGGCATAACAAAGAATGTAACATAATATGTAACTGCGATAATCGTATTCCGATTGCAAAATATCAGTAAATTTCTCCACCTAGCAAATATTTCATATCAGTATTACCATGTCATCATGTACGAGTATACAAAGAACTTTTTACCTATGCATATTGGAGTCTCGCCAAAAATAAATGAATAAAACTAATTCACAGTGAAGAGCCAACTTCCACTACGATTATATCACAGCTAGCATATCCACAGGATGTTGCGACATCTCAGCACGGATGCGTACGCCGCCTTCAACGCCTCCTTCAGGGACCTGCTGGCAAGCGGCAACCTCAGCTCCCTGTCAGTGGACGAAGTAAAAGCCCTGCCGTCCAACCTGTGGCGCAAGTACGGGGTGAGTTTTGGGTGAGGGGAGGCTATGTTGTGGCGCAGGTACGGGGTGAGTTTTGGGTGAGGGGGAGGCTATGTTGTGGCGCAGGTACGGGGTGAGTTTTGGGTGAGGGGAAGGCTATGTTGTGGCGCAAGTACGGGGTGAGTTTTGGGTGAGGGGAAGGCTATGT